>NW_015506329.1:109217-129217 GCF_001515645.1 Sinocyclocheilus grahami | reverse complement strand
ATACTAATTTTCGTTAACGAATTAAAATGAGACGAAAATGTTAGGGAAGGATGATTTGGGACGATATCCAGTCAGACTCAGCCAGGACTGATGTCTTATGTGGTAGTTACAGTAAGTACATTTGCATTGTATTTGTACCGTCGTGATCTAACCGCGGGAAAATGCGGCGCTGTTGCACACACTACAGACTCGTGCAGCAGCGCTTCGGACTGCTTCAGCGAGGGTTGTAATCAATGAATAGCGCACATTTATGCCAACGATTGCTTATGAACTAATGTTGATGAATTGTGACAATGTTTACTATACGATATTTATATGGTAATATGTTTTAGACGGTTATAAAAATGCATATTTTATTTCCCTCATCTGAACTTGAATGAGCAGCCTGCAACTGTACAATCCACAGTGCAGACATTTCAAAATAAGAGTCACACTGTATTTCAAGCTTTTTTCCTGGTCATTGTTGATATTTTGGGTACATAAACTGTTTTTAATTTAATTTTCTATTTAATTAACAACTATTGTTGCTTCTGTCTGGGATTCCCCATCACAAAATGGACAGACTAAGAAGGATAATTTATTTGAAGCTGCGGATTCGGGTGACGTTTTAGCTCAACAGTGCATCACTAATCTGCCGATACCGATACTGATATTTTTTAGACCTTGATTCAAGGCCTGAATTTCATTTTTGAAAAAGGGGGAATTCCCCTCTTAGGTGACTCTTGTGAGAGGAGAAGCAGCTTTCACACAGGAGTCCGCTACTGATCCGTGGCCGTTTACCACAAACACAACATTTATCCATTATTTTAATTTCAAATTCAAACATTGTCACTGAAAATGCTTTTTCAGCATTGCGATTCTTTTTTTTACACAGTACAGTAATACAATCTTTCACAGATATGCTTAAACACAAATATAAGAAACACATTATTCAGTGCTTTTTACTTCTGCATTTACTTCTAGATTTATATATTAAGTTGCTCAAGCAAGTGGCAAAACTACTTTTCTTACGTTATCACAAACTTACCATTGACAGAAATAGTCAGCTCTACTTCCTTTTCTTTTGCATTTAAATCTTTATTACAAGCAATCCTGCGGTTTATAAAGAACTTTGTTTTCCTACCTGCGATCTATTATTGCCTTGTTTATCTAAAAGTGCTCTTTCCCTTCAAACCTAACCAAAAAGCCATATGTGTTGACTGTGAAACACAGTAGACTTTAATAATATGCATTTATGGTGTAATTACTACATTTTCGTATATCAATCCGTGTTCATATTTACTGCAAGCAATGCGATGTTACTTTAATTCAGCGCAGCAATAGACTCGGTGCAGAAACCATCTCTGCACTGCTGCAGACGCACCGCTCCTGAACGCACTGCCAGACCGCAACCATGTGTAGTGAACACTTTAATCCGTTAACATGAGCGTGGAAAAAATACGCACCACATACGCACTGCAAACGGAGTAATGTGAACCTGGCGTTATATGTGTGCGCTGCGAGTGTGCGTGAGCACACGGTCTTCAGGAGCACTGAATGGTTAAACACACTGGCAAGAATTAAAAAGTAATGCAATTTATAAACTTTAGTGACGATGTGACACTGCCTCGTTTGTGGCAATTCCTGTCAACTGTGCAGCTCGCTTATAGACAGACGCGATGGGGTGATTTGAAGACATTTGCATATTTTAAGAGAGCGCGCGGTGATTCACTCTCGCTGTTTGTAAAATTACATCTCTCACAAGGTTTTCAAATTACTTTATAAGTTATTTAATGAAGAAATACGAGTACTTCACCTTCAGCATTATAATTATTTCACCCGCGCCGGACAGAGATTGAAACGGTGCCGCTGCATGTAGTGCCAAACCTCAAACTTTTAGAGACCGCCGATCAATCATCCCAAAGCAATTATCGGCCGATAGTGATCGGTAGCCGATCAATCGGAGCACCCCTACTACTTACAATAGCATTTTAAGTACAAAACCCGGACAAATGCCTTGAAATATATCATCTGATCGATGTCTTGAGGTGTGGTAGCTGTAGTATAAGCGGAATAATTGACTTTGGTCCGTTGAATTCTTAGAAAATAATGCACACCCGACATTATTTTCTAAGAATTCAATGACCCGTCATCAATTATTCCTTACTTATTATCGTTTTTAGAACCAACTTTTATTTTGGCGAGTTGTAAAGATATTTTGGGTTTCTGTTTTAATGGACCCTTTTCACAAGACTGTGACGACGCGTTTCAACGGTCATCAGCATTCATAAATATTCATAAATCGAAAGTTTTTTATATTTAGATTTTGTTTAAATGTATGTACATTTAAAACACTATACTTTGTATTATATCACCTTTACATGAAACTACAATTCCTTACTTATTATCGTTTTTAGAACCAACTTTTATTTTGGCGAGTTGTAAAGATATTTTGGGTTTCTGTTTTAATTGGACCCTTTTCACAAGACTGTGACGACGCGTTTCAACGGTCATCAGCATTCATAAATCGAAAGTTTTTTATATTTAGATTTTGTTTAAATGTATGTACATTTAAAACACTATACTTTGTATTATATCACCTTTACATGAAACTACAAAAAAACTAGTTAGCGCTAAAGCGAGGGTGTTTCTAATGCAGCGTCTATGGGAGAGACGGTAAATTTGACATCTTTCTCTCTTCTGACCGCCGTTATCAGTCTCTCTCAATATTTTTCTTTTATTCGAAAGCAATGAAAACACTATCGTTGAGATTTTCTTTTGCTATTTGAGCAAATGGGAATGCAAAAAAATATATTTGTGCTAGTCTCCCATTCACTGCTCTCAAAGTTTACCCAACTATGACGACTTCCGCTGCTGAGAAACCCGGAAATGTGAAAAAGGTCTATAAATATTACTTCAGTAAAAAAAAATAAAAAATACAAAGACAATTTCATCGGTCATAACTTCTGGAGATAAATAGTGCAAACACTGTGTGTGCGTGTCAAGCATGCTATCCAATTACTAAGTATACTAAATGGAGGATACTTTGAAAGGCTGTGAGTTCAGCTGTAGAGTCATCTGAACAAACCACTAACCCTAAGTATCAGCAATACCAATAGTTATTGCTTACAATTCACACTAATACGAAACAGGTTGATACCAGTGATGCACCAAAATCAATGTTTCATTTAGCCAAAAACCAAAATGTTTAGAGTTAGCCACACTATAACTGAAGGCCATGAAAAGATCACTAAAAGAAAACTGTCTAAAAGATCTCAATTCATCAAAATGAAGATCAATTCAAATCAATATTGTTAGTCCAGGACTACTGTAGTTTACCTGCTGTAGCTTATCCACATTGTGTATACACAACAGACATTGACAGTCAAAAGATTTTTTTTGGTCACCTGATATATTTACTTGACGTACCCCCTGAGATTTTAAGGTAACAAGTTAACAATTAAATAATTTGCATGTTCAAGGTTCTCTGACGTTGGATAATGATCAAATGACATGCAAACAAATATTTAATCTTTTTAGTAAGCGTTTTATTGTTATTTTAAAATGATTTTTTTTATTTTACTTTGTCAAAATTTCCCAGTTTAATGAAAGCTGATAATGTAATGTTTAATGCACTTTGTGTTTTTTATAACAAAGAACGTATTTTTTTCAATAAGATTATATTTAAATCAATGTGATAAACAAGGTAGGTCAAAAGTAATCAAAAAGTAGTCTGATTATATTACCTAAAATGTGTAAATGTAATTAGGGCTGCCACTAACGACAATTTTTATTTCGATTAATCTATCGACTCAATTAATCTAAATGATTAATTTCCCACAAAAAATCTACAATTTTACTTAAGAATATTTTATCAAACCAAATGAAATCCAAATTTCTATGAAATCCTTTTTTTAAAGCAAAAGTGCAACAAAGTGCAAGAAGCAAGTGTCCATCTCAGAGTCCAAATCACTGAAATCAAAGTTCAGTATAATAGTGTAAGAATGACAACATATCCACGTGTTCTAGTCTAATAATAAAATCATAATCAAAAAACACTTTTTAAAGCAGTATTTACCAGAAATATTATTTACCAGAATTTATTTAGGAGAAAAATATAAATGTGCAGTATTTCTAAAAAAAGAAAAACTATTTAATTTTTTTTTTTTATATAAAATCAATTAATTGGAGATGCTTTTGATTATTAAAATTTAATGGAACCATTAAAATGGAATCCAGAAAATAATGGAAAACAGAATTTGGTAAAGATAAAACTGTAAAACTTAATTAATTAGATCAATTAATAAAATTTTATTTAACCACTAAAACAAAGTATAGAGAAGAGGAGAAAAAAAAAAAAAGATTTTGGAAATAAAACGGATTTCACAGGGCCCTATAATTATAATAATTTTTTTTCCACTGATTTACTGATGAGTATTAGTAGCTTCCAGCGCTGTCTGCTTGTGTTCTCTCTTCCATGATCGCTGCTCTGACTCAGAGGTAATAACATTTAATTTCAGCAACATTACATGGCCAAAACACACATTAGATGGCAGGTCCGGATTTACCTATTTTCGTGACATAGAAAAAACTAATTTTTGGGCCCCCTTCCCTATTAATATAATAGACCTAATATTACCACCCAAGCAAACAAAAATATTTCTTAATCAGTGGAAACGATACAGTGTTTTCTATCGGAATAAGCGCTTGCGTTCAGTCAATAAAAATCTAATAGTTCTTAATTTGTTTGAGAACTGAGAAAGACCATACCATATAGTCATGGCCACATAACCACCTCCGGGAGTGCATTACTTCTCTAATAATTTTAACGGCCTGGAGTCCCAACCACACATCAAGACATTGTTCAGATCATTTGTTTCAAGACATTTGACATGTTTCCGTCCTGAAATCTCGTGTGGGTTTACGCACCTCATCCCAAACCTTCCGTTGCAAATTCCAAAATGTCATTTTAGAGCCGATAACAGAGGCTTGAGCCATTGATATGCAGGCTAACGCAGTTATTATTGCAGTCTAATGCGGTTATTAGAGAGAGGGAGATTAAGTGCGTGTGAATACCTGCCTCTATGCATCTCTCAGCAGCAGCGTCTACTAATAGCGAATCTTTAAGTTAAACTCCTTCATGAACCTCGCTACTGAGAAACGTCATGTAGCTTTTCAGCTGCGAAACTATTTTACTGATAAATTCGCGGTGCAGCGCTGACAAGAAGTTTCTGCTCGCGTCTCCGCACTGTGTGTGCATCTGTGAGAGAGACTGGGAGAAAGAAAGCCTGATTTCCGTAGCCTACATAAAAAAGGTGGAAGACATGGAAATAGTTTGTCATTTTTTACCCTATTGTTTGTTATATTTATTTGCTCAATGTCTTGAGCAATGCGTAAATCCGGCCCTGTTAGACGGCAATCACAAGTTATTACAAACACTCGATGGTGGTTTAAAGTGAGTTTTGGGTAAAAGCGGAATATATGATGCTACAGTTTGCATGAATGGTCACATAACACGCGCTTTCGGTCGTGTAACGTTAGTATGAACGGACATCTGCATATGACGGGAACTCCACGCAGCTCCCGCGCTACTCTATACTGCTGGTATTACAGTACCACGAGAGCTAAAGAGAGCAGACTTCGAATCGCTCTCGCGGATGTCAAACACTGATCGATCTGCGCCGCGCCTCTTCTTGTTGAACACACCGGCTAGTGCTGCAGGCTGTTGGCTCACTGACGCTGATGAGATTAACCCCTTAGGTATCGAAATTTGGTACCGAACGACAAGACGTTTTTCGATACTCGATGGTATCGAGGCAATTCGGTCGGTGCCTAAAAAGTATCGAACTCGATACCCAGCCCTAGAGACAACACCAGTAATACCGGTATCACCGCTGGGGCGGGGCGTTCCCTCTTTTCCTCGCTTTCCTTCACTTTTAAATAGCTTGTAAAAGCGGCGTGTGCATTTTACTTTCAGTTCGGCGTCAATTGCTTGAATGCAACAACAAAATACAACGTCAAACTCACTTTATATAAAACATATAACTTTTATTAACAAAACAAATAAAAATGCACCATGCTATAGTGCAGGCTATACCTAATATAAAATAACTTACATAAAGTTTAAATATTTATGAAAAACTGGAAATAGGCCAAGTAAACATGTATAATATATAACCAAATATATAAGAAACGTAGAACGTTTGTTAGCAAAACGAGTAAGAAAGCCTGGAGGCACGGCATACACCTTGATGTAAAAAAATAAATAAATAAATGACACAAAGTTTAAATAAAGTAAAAATCAGCAAACACTGTGGAACCAATTAAATAAGAAACAAATGTTTAAAAAAAACTTCCAAAATCACCTTAGATAAACGGCAAAAGTCAACAGGCTTTTCAAAATCCAAAATATTGCCAAACAGGCGCTTTTGCATCTAGTTTAGAAACTAAATCATCCGCGATCGTCTTGTCTGTCTCGCCTCACTCTTCTCGTCAGTCAGCTGGACTCACTCTCCTCACTGGAGAAATGAAATCTTATCTGTGATGCGACTGTCGTTCGGCATGCTGCATTGAGCAGCCACGTTCAGTTTTTAATTGTAGTGTCTGTTCTTTTACTGAACTAAATGATTTTTATTTCTATAAAAAAAAATCAAAACGACGGTGGGGGTCTGTGACACGGTGGGCAAGTGACGTAACCGGTGTTGCGGCTTAACACTGGTATCACCGTCAGCACCGTCTATCGCAGCAAGCCTAGTTCAAATAAAGTATCAAAAGCAAGAAATCATATGGTTTTATTGAACAAAATTGTTAAAATACATAATGTATTATAAACAATAGGGCTAATGTACATTACGCATTACAACACAGGCCTGCAGAGGGCGCCAACGGCCAGATGATTCTTTTTACACATTGCTGTGCGATCTAATACTTGTTTAATATAAGCCAAGCACCATTTCATTCAAATGTCCACTTAATCTTTAATATTTGGCCATTTCTTTAGGACAGAAATGCTATAGCCACCGTATGTTGCGTTCCCAGATGAACGTTATAATAAACCCAAACTCACAACAACATGCAGAGATGGAGTTTGAGACGCTCCACACATGTAAATGATAACCGTTCCTGTGGAACTACTGTGAACGGAGCTGCTGTGTGACGCATGTACTTAACCTACACGCATGTAAATAATTAAAGCACATATACTGTATTAGAACTGCATCGCATATAATTATTTAATTAAATCGTAGCGTTTGTGAACTCAATTATGCTTAATTATGATTTTTAAATGGGTTTAATATCATGCAGCCTTGGAAAACAGTCTAATAATGTCTTTTATAGATTCTTGTCCGTGAAATGCGCCACTTCCAGTATTTTGCCGGTTAGTCGACGCGAGCAAAATGAAGTCGAGGATTTTTTTTAAAAATCGAATAAAATCGATGAATCGACAGCCCTAAATGTAATGGATTACGTTACTAACTTTAACCGAAAATTTAGTGTTTACGGTTGTTCTTTTGCATTATTGCACACTATTTTTCCCATTTAATACTGTAAAGCTGCTTTGACACTAGGGGTGGGCAATATGGCAAAAATATCATATCACAATTTTTTTTTTTTAGAAACATCACAATTCACGATTTTATCACAATTCTTTTGTCATGTTGGTTTACTATTTTAAACAAGTTGTCTGAGCATTACAGCCAAACTAATTTCCCTATTATAAAAACAAAGCCATTCAAGGTAAAGTATAAAAAAAGAATTAGGCCAAAGTGGGTGAAGATCAAAATCTTTGTCATTATTTTATCTTTGTTATTAAAAAATAAGAACAAAGATACACAATACAGGGTGTCTACAGATATGAACAAGTTAAATTTAAGACTTTTTAAGAACTTTTTAATACCACCTTATGTGAAATTTAAAACCAAGCCTGTGATGGAAATACACATTATATTACATACGTATATGTAATATTTAACATGTTTAAATGTAAAAAGAAAACAAAATATCATCGCTGTCAAAAATTCTATTTGTTATTACGATATACAGTGAACTTTTCATATCAGCAGACAATATCCCATACAAAATATTCCCACAAAACAAATGTGTCGCATCACCGAGATTTTTGGTGGTGTAAACAATTTATTCTGAAGCAATATTTTCATCAGTTTTCTGTCAGCTTTTACATACTTAAATCTGCATGTTTTTAATATTTACCACAGGAGGTCATTTACCTTTTTTTTACCTTATTAAATGTATGTGTCATCTTTCAAGTCAAATTCATTATCAATCGCTGTTTAAGCTGAATGTAATAAAATCAGAAGAATCATTCGCGCGTTTTGATGCGTGATTATATTTTGTCACTTAAGTTTTAATCAGGCTATTAGTCCTGTCGGGCAAGTACAATTCTCAAGCCATTTTTCAGTAAAGTTGCATTAACCCATTTAAAGTAGTTTGGAGGCTGGTGTTCGACTGTATTCTGTAACCGCAATTCTCTCTGATGACACAGTAACTTTTATTTAAGACATTTTAAGACTTAAGGACCCGTGGTTAAAACAGGAACTGTTTTATTTTCAGGTACAATAGGTGTATTTAGCAGTAGCATTCAAGAAATGTAATTAACAAATATCAAAATAAAACACTATATAGATTGATTCCTATTAAAGCAACTGTATTAAAGTTTTTCAGTCAAGTGTAGGCTAGTGAGTGATTTTTCTCTTTGTGTTTTGTTGTTTTATTAATATTTAAGGAATAATTCCCCCAAAAATAAAAATTATTTCATCTGTCTGTCAATTCTGTCAGTGTTTTATTTTTATACTATCATTCACTCACTCAAAAGTTGTTTTAAACCTGAATGAGTTTCTTTCTTCTGCTGAACATAAAAGCTATTTTGAAGAACATGGAAAATAGTATTCCAGTCTTTTTTGCTCTCAGAAATAGCGCACGAAGAGCGCGCAAATGAAATGTTTAACTGGCAAGGCTTTAAAGTATATGCAAATAATGTACTTTTGTGATTGTGAGTAAGTGCAGTGTCTCGTGAGAGCAACTCGACTGCTGAGTTAACACTGATGTGAATGTATGTGGTGTTGTACAGTATATTGAGACGGAGGCGTCAGAACTGCAGCTGATAGAATGTGCTCTGTAGCACGATACTACGATATTTCTCCAAAAGCAGGTCGTCGAGATATTTTTATCGTCCACGATCAAAAATCATCATATCCCACACCCCTATTTGACACAATCTGTATTGTTAAAAGCACTACACAAATAAAGGTGACTTGATGAACTACAATTTTCGTCATGTAATTTGGAATCAGAAACAGACTATAATTTGTAAGTAATCTACCCAGCACTGCTAGTTGATGCTTGTAAATTAAGAGGCGCAATATTTTTGCCCATGTTTAGCGTGTGCTCCTAGCTTGTATTACCTGGCATAGTAACCATGGGGGTACCAGCCCACAGCACATCCATGCCTGTGGTGTGTCCGTTACAGAGCGGCGTGTCCAGGCACACATCAGCCAGCTGTCCACGTCGCACATGCTCCTCTTTGGGAGCCACGGGGGAGAAGATGATGCGAGAGGCAGGCAGGCCCAGGTTCTGAGCGTACTGTTGGATATTGGGCTCACCCACGGCCGGGAAGCGCAGCAGCCAGATCACACTGTTGGGCACACGCTTCAGGATCTACAGAACCGAGAGCACAGTGAGTAGAGCTGCCAGACAATCAGTTTCACAATGAGTACATGCTGTTGCCTTCAATGAACCCATTCAAAAATCGATGACTTTGATTTACTTCAACAATTTGAGTCATTACTAAAAATGTTTACAGAACTCTCTATTATGTGTAGGTAACTACAGCGGCTCACCTTATTTTAAGTGTAAATAAAAAAAAATATGATTCAATATTTCATTGTGTTCATTTTGTGAAACTGACTGGTTCTAAGAATAGTAAGGTAAGGAACGGTTTTGTCATTTCCATTTGAGATTCGTTCAGCACAGCATGTAGTGAGAAGGGTTTGGTCTGACAGTGATTCAAAAGCAGCTTTTAAATCTACTTTGCAACAAAGGCTGTTTGGTTGAAAAAAATTATATTCTGAATTATGTTTATTAAAATAAATAAAACGGAATGACTAAATTTGAGATATACAATATAATTAGATGAAATAAATTTTAAAAAGATTTAAAAAAAATAAAATATATTTTGAAGAATGTTGTTAACCAAACAGTTGCTGCTTTGCCACTGAATTCCACAGTATTTTTATCATACTATATAAGTCAAAGGGGACCAGCAACTGTTTGGTTACCAGAAACATTCTTCAAAATCATTTTGTGTTCACCAGAAGAAAGAAATTCATACATGTTTGGAACAACACGAGGATGAGTAAATGATGACAACTTTCATATTTGGTTGAATAATCCCTTTAAAGCACAAGTATGCTTAATTTTAACCAGCTTTGTATTGTTGTAATGCCAGTAGTATATGTAAATGTACATGTACTCTTTCTCTGTGTAACCTGGACCCAGATATCACCATTTGTTTGTCAGCAAAAGTCTACTGGATAACGAAAAATGCACCATTTTGCATTACCCGTGGGACTTTTGACAGATCAATGGTTTCTGTTAAAATTATAGATCGAACTTCTGCATTCTGTATTCCCGCCCACAGATAGTGGGAATGACAAGAGTAAAGGCACCAGTGGTCGACCGATATATTGCCAAGGCCGATATATCGGCCAATATTTGGCATTTTTCAAATATCGGCATCGGCCAATAAGTTTTCCTGTTTGGCCGATGCGTTCGAGGCGGGACTGTTATTTTGACGGCGCAGAGAGCGGCAGCGCCTGAACACACAGTGCTCACATTCTCTCTCTTGTTCGCTGTTGTTGTTAAAGGGGTCATATGATGCAATTTAAATTTTTCCTTTCTCTTTGGAGTGTTACTCGGTGCATAAAGAAGATCTGTAAAGTTGCAAAGACTAAAGTCTCAAATCCAAAGAGATATTCTTTATAAAAGTTAAGAGTCAGCCACGCCTACCTAAAACACCTCGTTCTAACACGCCCCCACATATCTACATCACTATGTGGGAAGATTTGCATAACGCCGCCCAAATGTGCACGCAAAGGTGTAACTTTTATTCTCGCTGTAGTATTGTTGCCGCCGCCACCATGTCGTGAAGGCTCTGTGTGTTTCGTTGTGAAAGCGTAAATACTTTGTCTGGCCTTCCAAAAGAGGACACGACTAGAAATCAGTGGTTAAGTTGTATTTACAACACTGTTCCAGAACAGTTCAACCCAAATATTCAATTGTGTGCAGCGCATTTTATGGAGGACTGTTTCCTGATCTTGGGAGAGTAGACTACTATGCCAGCTGTTCTGACTCACAGACTGCAAGTACGTTTTCATATTTAAAGTATTTGCCACTGATGATTCAAACGTGAGTTTTGAGCAGTGTAGAGTAGCGCTTGTTGTTTGTCATTTCTCCGATCACAAATGCAGACATGGTTTTATGTTTACGCGGTGCAACGCAACGCAACGCGTAAAAAGACATAATTAACATCTAATTTCAAAAACCTTGCAAACTTGGTCGGATCCAGTTGTGAGCTCTTGTGAAGTGTGCATGTGACCTGCATGATCACGTGTTCTCTGCGTGACGGTCGGTCCGTGTGAATTGAACGCAGACAGGGGGAAGAATTCAGCTCCACTGAGACGCACGATCGACAAACTTTAAACTCATGATTTTAAATTATGCTGCGCTTATATGCATTTGCCCACTGTCATATTCATGTCATTTTCACTGTGTGCTGTATGTAAAATGAGTGTTACTTTGGCTTTATTTGAAAAAATATGATTAATGCACACAAACTTCCCAGAATACTGAGTGCCCTGTTGGTTACAGTGTTTACTTCCTTTTTAATTATATTTTTATTAAATATTTATTTATGAAAAATACTATGTCATCTAAAGTATAAGTAAGTTTATTTAACGCATTTATTTTTTTAAATCAATTTTCAAATGATTTCAAATTTCTTAAATATGAATTAAAATAAATAAAATTATATCGGCTTTATATCGGCCACCCTGCTTTCCAAGATCAACAGCTTCGGCTGTCAAAAAACCAATATCGGTCGACCACTAAAAGGCACCAAAATTAAAAGTGCATTATGGGTGTTCAAGTCCACAAAAGTCAGTTTTCTCTAGTCATGTAGAACTGATTAAAAAAATATATATTATTTTCTTACATTGGCCCACATCTGCAGGGTGGGAGGGTCAATCTTATAGAGCTGGTTGAAGTTGCAATAGACAATAGAGTCTTCAGGGAGGCCATATTGCGAGCGGGTGGTCACCACGATTGTTCTGGGAACTTCTTCTCCTGTTGCTGCTTTGTTGTTAATCTAAACAGAAAGATTTAAGAACAGATGAGTTAACAGTTTAGGTACTGAAAAGACAAGCATGTGCCCTATAACTGTCGCCCATCCCTAGAAGCCTTTCAACTTCTCCGCCACCATGTTTGTGCCACCTACAGCAGTGGTGTGAAGGCCCAAGTGTAGGGAAAAATGGCTATTGCACATTCTGTCTCAAAGCATGCTATTCTCATCCAGCTTGTGTGTGCCATACCTGCAAGGCTACAGTCCCAGATACTATAACCTCCTCCACTGTAAAAATCTGAAAAACAACAACATGTGGTAATACACTGGCTCTGCCTACTATAAAATTGTCTTTTTGCCAGATTTTCGAGATGATCGAAGGACAAAACTGAGGTCATAAGAATAATTTTCCACCACCAGTCTGAGAGAAATTAAGTCTCTCATGTGCAAATACAAATGGCACAAGAGCAAATACAGTCACGTTCTGATAAAAACACCTTCACACCACTAAATCTCGATAAAGAATTACACGTTGTCAATTTGGGCATGACAGAGGCATCACTGACCACAGAAGAATACTCAGAATTTGATCATTAATCAGAAACTGATATTGTGAGCATGATTCACATAAACACTTTAACCTAATATTCCAGTAAACAAACACTTAACAAATTATTCAATGGAATATCCATTTATATATATATAAATGAATACTCCATTGAATAATTGGTTAAGTGCACTCGTCCAAACAAAATTAAAAGAAATGTAAAACAGCGTGCATGTAACACTCTTTCTCAGAATGAAGGCTTAACCAGAAAAATTATGTGCATGTAAATGTGGTCAAATATCCACCGATCTGTCATGCTAAGAAGGATGGACGGGACTAAATCCAAGTCTGAGAGCAAGCCAAGACCCCACAGCCAGGGAGAACCCGATTTTCAAAGCAGTCAAGTTAGTGAAATTGCAGTGAAATCAGCTAAGTGAAGTACAGTGACTGAGGGCCTACAATGGGCCGTACCTGAGTGGTGGCCAGGCCATTGCTGACCGTAAAGCCGTTGATGGTGACCTGGATCTGGCCCTGGTTGATCATGTTAATGATGGCCTCAGCGGCTGTGTTCATAGGGATGACGGGCATGGAGAGGGCACCGTTACTGTCAGTGGACTCTTGACCATCACATTCCATCTGAAAGTAGCAGAATAATGAGAAAGAAACATTAGCATACCTGTTTAACAGGGTAATGGAATGCACTAAAGCAGTGATTTCTTCACAAACCTTCACAATTTTGATGTCTGGCAGGCTTTCCAGGAAGGCTTTCAGATCAATGCCATTCAGTACAATGCGATTGTCAAAAATATGGCCATTTGACTTGAAGTCTATCACCGCTTTTTTCTATTGGGTAAAAAGAAACACATGAATCTGTTTCTCTGTAAAAAAAAATATATATATATATTTTTTTTTTACAAAGTAATTAGAGACTGAATCTTACCTTGAGGTGAGGGAACATATTGGCATGATCTCCAATGAAGAAAGTGTTCGGCATGTAGGCCATTTTCTCAGAGTACTGCTCTGCAACCTCAAAAGGAGACGTCTCCTTATCAGTGATAATGTAGTCCATGAATGGAGCTCCACTGGTGCCTGGGTATCCAAGCCACATGGCCTAGGGTAGATTGGAAAAAGTAACTTTTTCAACTAAATTTTTATATATTATTTGAAGTGTATGCAACCACTTAAAAGTTGGGGTTCAGTAATATAATTTTTTATTTAAGAAATTACTCATTTTATTCAGCAAATCACATTAAAAATAAAAGATTTATGTTAGGGCTGTCAGAAAAAAAATTTAATTTAGAATATTCGTCAAATTTAAAAATAAAAATCCACATTCGAATGCAAAAACGTTGCATTCGAATTTTAGGTGTGCGTTAAGGAGGCAGCCTTATCAGTGGCGCACAAGATGTGATGACGATGTAAGTGTTGTTGCATTATAATGTTTTTGTTAGCCTATCCAGTTGAAGCCACTGCTGCGTTGTTCATTAAAAATATTGCAGAAAAAGAGAACAATGCGGAGAAGATCTTGTTTACGTCAAAACTGAAACCAAGCCGTTCACACAGAACGCATATTTCGTGCATTTTGTAGAGGGACATTGTCTATCACAGTTGCACTCGAAGCCATGTAAAATTAATGCAAGTTCAACTTTGAAAAAAAATAAAATGTATCGAGACTATGGTGAGGTTTTTTCCCCATCTCACTGCATCTCATGTTTTTAAATGAAAAATGTACTGTGTGATTGGCTTTCGGCGCTTTGTATTAAACTATGCGTACATTCATGATGCTGTTTTGTTTATAGTTTAAGCAACTTAATTATAATTGGTTTATAAAATAATGTTTATGATGTTGATAAAATAATGTTTAAAAACTAAATTAGAATTTTGTGCTTGAATATTATCAAGCACAAAATTCTAATTTAGTTTTTCAGCCATTTCGACAGCCCTAACTTGTTACCAAATATTTCTTTCAAATAAATGCTATTAATAACAACATGGTAACACTTTAACAATAAGGTGTCATTTGTTAGGATTAATGTATTAACTAACATGAACAAGCAATGAACAATACATTTATAACAGTATTTATTAATCTTTTTTAATGTTAGTTAAGAAAAATAGTCATTCAGTGTTTGTTGATGTTAGTTCACAGTGCATTAATAAATGTTAACAAACACAACTTGTGATTTTAATAATGCATTAGTAAATGCTGAAATTAACATTAAGATAATGTATTATGTTATAAAGTAACATAATATATACATAACATAGTATAATAATAATATACAATGTAACTAATAGTCATTCAGTGTTTGTTGATGTTAGTTCACAGTGCATTAATAAATGTTAACAAACACAACTTGTGATTTTAATAATGCATTAGTAAATGCTGAAATTAACATTAAGATAACGTATTATGTTATAAAGTAACATAATATACATAACATAGTATAATAATAATATACAATGTAACTAAAATAATAATAATAATAATAATAACAAATGTTTCTTGAGCAGCAAATCAGCATATTAGAATCATTAACAACAATTTGGGCAAATATAATGTAATTTAATGGAAAACTATGTGAATGGCGCGGCAGGATTTTCTGTCGGCTGCATTTAAATCCGCGTCTGAAGTTTCCTGCTTTGTTCAGCGTGCAGTATCACGTGTCTAAACAAATAGCACGTGCTGTCAGTGATTTCAACCACTGGAGGCCGCTCTCGTACTGTATAATGACAGCAGACCCTTCTCAGCTGTTCCAGCAACGGACGCAACCCGGAAAACTATCGGCATGGACTTTTGCCGATAACCGATAGTTCCAGCAAAAAAACTATCGGTGCCGATTAATCGGCAAAACCGATACATCGGTCGATCTCTAATTAGAATGATTTCTGAAGAATCACGTGACACTGAAGACTGGAGTAATGATGCTGAAAATTCAGCTTTACATAACAGGAATAAATCATCATTATGGGTTTCCAGAACTTAAGTTCCTAAACCTGGCCCACTTCTCTCCTTCAATGCAAGTCTACACCTGTTTTATCACACACCCAACTATATAACATAAAATGAACATTTTAATGCAGATATCATTCTTTGTAGCGGCTTCCACTAAGACGCTAGTATTGGTAATAGGAGCGAGCAATTAATTGTCGCGTGAAAATAAGTCCATGCAAGACCGAAGTAAAATGCAAACAGTGTCTTCCTCTATTGTGCTCCAATTAGGGCTGTGTATCACCAGCAAAGTCACGATACGATACGTATCACGATACGGGACTGCACTGAATTTCACCTCAGAAGAATTTTGTAAAACAGCTGTTTATGAAACACTGCATACTATAGGGCCGTTACTAACTATTGGCAGAGCAGGCAGTTGACCTCTGCATTATGAAGGGCCTCCATAACTGTACCACAGTACAATATAGGTAATGGCATATGTTTCATGTTTACATTGGGCACTCCCCACCAGATACAATATTCAGTTTTTTTGCATCTTGTTTTTAAGCCCATTAATAATGATGTACTCGTTCTAATATATTAAAAAAATAATAATATTTACATTGCTGGTAGGTTATCATTGCACAAATGAACACTCTCTACATTTAAAAAATAAAAATGAGAAGAGTTCTAAATTATCATTGCACAAATTAACACTCTCTACATTTAAAAAATAAAAATGAGAAGAGTTCTAAATTAATGCGCTGTCTTCTGTATCTAACGCACACACACACTCAGTCACTCGCACAGATCACGTTGCGGCCTCACTCAGACATTCAGGAACAAACTTTTTAGCGCTGCCCAGCTATTTTTGTCAACTAAATAGCTTAATTACTCAAGAGCTACATTATCTTTCTCAACAAGGAGCTGATAACATTGTTGTTTCTAAAGGAATTAAAGCCACAGCTTCACTGTTAATAGAGAAACGCAGCAAAACGGTGGTAATTCATACATACACAGCACCTCTCTCTCTCTCTCTCTCATAAATGAGCACTTGATGAATTACACTTTTCTGAGAATAGAATATTGAATTTGAATTGCTAAACTGCAAGCTAAAACTAAAACTGGTGTTTTCAGAAAGCAAGCGCTTTTATCCACAGTGGAGAGAGAGCTCAACCTCATGGTTGCCAGGTTGACAAAGATATAAGTAACACATTTAGCAGATATTTCTGTATTGCGCAAGTGGGAAGCTCTGTTTCGGGGATTACGTCTCTTTATATCAGGCATCCCAGTTGTGTTTCTCTGCGGCCAGATTAAACCTCGTTATAGCCTATATATATTATGCTCTATTCATTATTTTTTAGAAACATCACACTTTTCTGCTCAATTTTAAACGTTGTTCTTGTATTCAAATTAAGCGCGGTCCACTGCTGCACACGTGCCACAATATCGATACAGGGACAGCTGTATCGATACTCGTATCGTCAAATCTCAGTGACGATACATCGTCGTATCGATGTATCGAACACAGCACTAGCTCCAATGAATAATCATTGCGTCCAATTAGCTTTCTGTGGTGTCATTTTGTCTAGTTCACAGAATACTAAAGTCCATACCTTGTAGACACAGCATACTGTTCAACTGTCCAAACACATAATCCAATTATTTGGCATGATGAAGCACGATCCAAACCCGTCCAAAACGGTCAAAAACTGTGCGCTTCCCTAGTACCAATACACACCTGTTGTCTCATTAACCAATTGCCCTAATATACTATTTCCAGTGCGCTACCCAATGGACAAACACATAATTGCATTAAAATGGCTCATACATTCTTTAAAGGTGCAGTGTGTAATATTTAGGAGGAACTATTGACAGAAATGCAATATAACACAACTATGTTTTCAGAGGTGTATAAAGACCTTACATAATGAACCATTATGTTTTTATTAACTTAGAATGAGCAATTTTATATCTACATAAACAGCGGGTCCCCTTACATGGAAGTCGCCAACATGTTGCGTTTCGTCACTATGCTGTTCTTGCGAATAAAACAGTGACACACTGTTACTGTTGATGAACAAGTAACAATAATCGCAATAACACTGATTTATTGAATAATTAAGCAAATATAATTCCTTTATTTACCTTTGTAAAGAAACCTCATTGCTTGCTATCTCTGCCGTCTCAGACTACAACATTTTATTAGTCCTGTATCGGCCACCGTAGCTTTTCTAAAGGGAGGGGTGAGCGGGGGCTGAGCCGTTGGTGGCAATTTGCAACCTCACCGCTAGATGCCGCAAAAATTTACACACTGCACCTTTAAGCTGGACTCTCTAATGCCTACCACAGGGGTCGGGAACCTTTTTTGACCAAAGAGCTAATTTTTTATTTTTGGTTTAATGTATTTTTGATATATATATATATATATCAGTGTTTCCCATACATTGATTTATTTGTGGCGGCCTGTCAGTCACAAATAAATTTTCCAAAAGGCTTTGACTTCGTTGAACAAACATGAGCACTGCACATTTCAAAATCGAAACCCAGTGTAGGTGTTTTTATATCACTGTATTTCTGAAGGAAACCGACTGTCTTCAGAAAATTTGGGATGTAATTTTCATTTCATCTTGCATGTAATGTCTGATAAAGCAGTGTTTGTGAGCTGAGCGCTGCTTTGTGTACAGCCATTAACGGGGGAACCTTGATCTAGAGGTCTGCGCGGGACTATTTTTTTAGTCCCGCTCCCGCAAGGTTATATTCCGCACCCACCCGCTCCCACTATATATTCGCTCTTTGTTCACCCGCTGTCCGCTTAGAATAATTTTCTTCCCGACCAGACCGTTCCCGCTAAATTTTGATCTCGTTTCCTCATCTCACATTTAAATTTCCGCTACTGAAAGATAGGCTAACAAATAAAAGTGTAGTCTGCACAAAATTGCATGCTATTTTATTCGTCTTGTCAAGTCTTGAATTTATTGACTTTAACTTGAATTTACATGAATTATCTTAAGACACAAAATTTGTTTAATATTTTATGCAACACAGTAGGAAAAAAAAAAAAAAGAATCAGACAAAAATATACAAAAATTGTAATTCTTATTTGTATTCATCTTGTCAGGATACAATTCGTTTAACATTTATAACACAATAGGAAAAAGTTGTTGCAGGGAGAAAAAAAATTAAGTAGGTTGTAAAAGAAATAGCCTATTAGCTAGTGACGTTGTTGCATTTTAACGTTTTGTAAGTCTAGCCCACGAGACGCACCACTGCTGCGTTATTCATTCAATATATTAGAGAAATATAGTAGCTCAATGCTTAAAAGATCTTGATTAGGTTAAAACCGAAACCAAGCCATTTACACAGAACGCATATTCAGCACATCTTTCTAGATGGACAAATATGACTGCTGCACTCGCATGTCACACAAGAAATGTACAGAAAGTCATGCAAAGTTAAAACAGTTTAAACGTTTAGAAAACACGTCGCGTGGAGGTTTATTCCTTTTCATGCGTCTCATATGTTTTCAAATGCAATTTGTGATCGGCGATTCGGCTCTTTTTTTTTAATGCGAATATATTAGAGAAATATAGTAGCTCAATGCTTAAAAGATCTTGATTAGGTTAAAACCGAAACCAAGCCATTTACACAGAACGCATATTCAGCACATCTTTCAATTTTGCTAATTGTGCCCTCGGGAGACAAGCCAAAAGTTTCCAAAAAAACGCGCTCTTTGGATTATGCAATGCATAAATACATGATGCTGTTTTGTTCATAATGGTTTATGCAATTTACGAAATTATATTTTTATATATATATTTATATTAATGTAGACGTTAAGCACGTTTTTTATGGACAGTTATTTTATTGCATTGACAATTTAATACGCTGCATTATTTTGCTAATTGTGCCCTCGGGAGACAAGCCAAAAGTTTCCAAAAAACGTATTTAATTTGCATATAAGAAAGGAGATATTTGTTTAAATTTTATTTTGTGTTTGTAAAAAAAAAAAAAAAAGTTGTCTCAATAAATTGGGCAAATTAACACAGTGGTTAAATTAGAAAAAAAATGATATTGTGTTTTGTTTTAAAAAAAGGTTATAAAAAATGTCAATAATTATCGATACCGAACGATATAAAACATTATATCGTTGATAAATTTTTTAGCTATATCGCCCAGCCCTA
>NW_015506329.1:103866-109081 GCF_001515645.1 Sinocyclocheilus grahami | reverse complement strand
GTAAAAAAAAAAAAAAAAGTTGTCTCAATAAATTGGGCAAATTAACACAGTGGTTAAATTAAAAAAAAAATGATATTGTGTTTTGTTTTAAAAAAAGGTTAGAAAAAATGTCAATAATTATTGATACCGAACGATATAAAACATTATATCGTTGATACATTTTTTTTAGCTATATCGCCCAGCCCTACCGTATATTTACCACCAGTACAGCCTGCTCTGAGCATCGTTATGCACATGCTGTGCACAGACCCCGCAAATAAAGCGTGTGACGCAGAAAGCATGCGTGCAGCGCGTGCATAACAGTCCGAGTGCAGGCTGTACCGGTGGTCAATAAGAATAAAGGGCAGATATGCGGAACGGGATATTGTTAGAACGCCCGCTCCCGTTCAAATTACACCAGTTACCGAACGCTACTGCTTTTATTCGATCTCTACCACTCCAACAGTGCCTCCTGCTGGCAGAGAATTAATTTGCATAAATATGCCGCCACAAATACAGTGCAAGTCTGTGGGAAACACTATATATGTATATATTTTACTGTGAGGTTGATTTACAACCTGAAGGGGATGAATTCCCTTCAGAGTTCTCTCTCTCTCTCTGTGTGTGTGTGTGTGTGTGTGTGTGTGTGTGTGTGTGTGTGTAAGAGACTGAGTGAGTGAAAAATAAGGCATTTTGACACTCTGTGTTTTGACAGTTTTAGGCGTGCCACTACTACTACTAAGTCTACTATGCTTGTCCGTGTTCCACTCGGATCTCGCGTGCCGAAAACGGATTGAGTTCTGTTTCATGGCTTTGAGTTTTTAATACTGTCTGTCTTTTTTATATCAAGAATGTCTCGCTCTTTATCATCTCATTCATTCACGTTCCTTTATTAATTACGCTAACAGCCCCACCCGCTGAAAGCTGCACGGATAAAGTATAAAATAAATAAAACCAAGTATTTGTTTCAGTCCTGTCACTTGTTTTACACACTTTTTCTGCTGTTCAAAAAAATATTTTTAGCTATTAGCCTACCACAAACAAGCTATGAATCTAAGTTTATTAGCTGTACGTTACCATAGACATGTCAGTGGTTTGCTGTCGTGACTCTCGCGAACAGCACTGAACACGCACTGAACACACTTTGGCCGGTACAAAAAATTTATTATTTTAAACGTTTTATCAGCTTATGTAGGCTCTACAACAAATGAATTGCTGATCTCTAGTGATGTCTAATTTTTGTAATAGATCATTTGTTGGTAAAGAGTGAGAGATCTGGCGAGGTGTGGCTCGCGAGCCATAGGTTCCTGACCGCTGGCCTACCTGAATGGGTGCAGGGCGCAATGCGAAAAGCTCATTGCGTGCTCCTTTAGTATAACCATTCATGTTGACCAGGATGTGGACTCCATCTTGAAGGATCCTGTCTGCTGCCTTTCCGTTACAGGGGATCTATGAACACAGGACACATGATGAAACCAAAACAGACCCCCGAATGGAGAAGGAAAATTATATACCTAAAATAAGCCTGTGTTATGTACACATATACTCACCTGTGAGAGGTCAGTGAAGTGATGAGCCTCTGCTATGACTTTAACTCTGAAGTTGGTGCTGTCATCGGGGCTGAGAGCATAGCAAAACACCTGTGAACAATATAACAGTATGATATAACAATATACCAGCTCACCACAATGTGCTCAACAGAAAGATCTATAATTAACTACTGCATTACAGACACATCACCTCGAACTTCTCAGAGTTGTGCATGCCAGGGATGGACTGCATCAGGTGGGAAGTGGGATGGTTGCCAAAATCAGAGCTAACGTAACCCACACGCAAACGGCCTCCACTGGCCTTCAAGTCCTTTGGATGCTCATAGGCAGGTTTATGAAGAGCATTGATCTATAGAACAAGCAAAGTATTATACGGACGCTTATACATGGAATGACTAGAACTACTTTCACACCAAAACCAAGTTACAAATCCGAGAATGCAGCAGAACAGAGCAGAATGAGCCTGTGTAAATATGTTTAACGTAATAAACACACCTTATCCAGACACAAGTTGCCATGCCTCTCTGCAATTGCCTTGCGGAAACCGTGAGAGAGGGGGTAGAGCATGCTGTGATGGGGATGCACAGATGGCAGGCGGTTCCTCTCCAGTTGATCAGCCACAATGCTCACCAGCTTCTTCATGCGCTCATCATAGTCAGTCCAGTCACATACAATCTGAGGACCAGAGCACAATATGACATCACACAAAGATTCCCACCAGAGTGCGCAGTGAAAACATGCACTTAAGACTCCTACATACCTGCAGACAGTGAGCCAGGTTGCAATAAGCATCAGGGAAGTCTGGCTTGAGCTTCAGGGCAGTGCGGTACGATGCAATCGCTTCAGGAATGTTCCCAGAATCCTTCAAAGGGAGAAGGATGTAATTTGAATCCAAATCAACACTGAAAGGAAATTAATTCTCCAAGTTTCTAGATTCATACCTTGTGTATTGAAGCCAAGTTACTGTGAGCATCTGCAAAAGCGGGGTTGATCTGAATGGCTCGAGTATAGCACTGCAGAGCCCCCTGAACATCCTGCATCTCTTTCAGAGTGTTGCCCATGTTAGAGTAAGCATCAGCAAATGTGGGGCTGATTCTGCTCAGTGGTTGAAAAACAGACAGACAGTGAGACATTGAAAGACACCAACACAAAATGACTTTAGAATGCAGGTAAAAACAAGAACATGCCTGATTGCCTCCTTATAGTGCATGAGAGCTTCCTGAAGTTTCCCCTGCTGCTGCAGGACACTGGCCAGGTTTGAATGGGCAGCGGCAAATTCAGGGAACACCTTTACAAGAAATAGAACCAAAACTTAAGAAACATGAATGAAAACATCTCACTTAAACAGGTTAAAAAAAAAACGGGTATAATAACGAATATGCATTTTTAGAGGACTTCACTGGTCCCCTCACCTCCAGTGCTTTTCTGTAGAGCTGCACAGCTTCCTCAATGTTGCCCTGCTCACGCTTGATGTTGGCCAGATTGTTAAGGGAGTCGGCGTGAGTCGGGCACAGACGCAGCGCAGTGTTGTAACACTCTTCAGCTTCAGAAACCTAAAAGGAAACATGCAAGTTAGCAGACAATCCATCTCTTGATTCTAAAGGTTGTCCTGTGAATTTTAGCCGGCAAACTCGAGCCATTTCTATAGGCATCTATGCAGTTGGGAATTTTATGCGAAGCAGAATTGGTCTCACAGATTCCCTTCTGACAACAGAAATCTGCTTGATTTGAGCTGTGCCTTACAAATCAGCACAACACTGACAACTGAATGGGATGAAAACATGAGTGTAGACAGCAGGGATGCATGATAGAGGAATCATTCAAAAACATAAATGTAGGTTCTTACACTGCCTTTCTCCTTCAGTGCATTAGCGAGATTGCAGTATGCATCAGGAAAGTGTGGCTGCAGCTCAATGGCACGACGGTAAGTATCAATGGCCAGGTCAATCAATCCCTGCTCATAGTACACACACGCCAGGTTTCCATGGACAACAGCATGGTTAGGGCTCAGGCTGAGGGCACGCAGATAACCAGCAACAGCTCTGTAAGGGGAAAACTACATGTATCAGATTGGCGGAAAAAAGGCTTCGAGTAAAAATGTAATGGCAGAGGACGTAACCGTTTACCTGTCAAAGATACGAGCCTCTTTCAGAACATTGCCCAAGTTGATGTAAGCATCTAAAAAGTTAGGGTCCAGGGTCACTGCCTGTAAACCCACAGAACAGCCCATTATATTCATTCATTCATTTATCATCACTGTCCAAAGTGCGACTGTCATCTGCAACCAACCTTCTCAAAATGATGTATGGCCAGCCAGATCTCCCCCTGAGCATTGAACACGCAGCCCAGGTTACTCCAGGCCACGGCAAAGTTCGGCTGGGTTTCAATTGCCTTCAGGTAACAAGCCTTCAACAGGTTAACAGTAAAAGAAAGAAAAAGAAAGAAAAACAGGAGGAAGAGGAGGTAGAGAGAAGAACAGAGAGTAGACAGAGGAGGGGTTGTAAAAGTAAAGAAACCAAAAGATCAAATAAAAAGGAAGAAAGAACAAAAAGGGCAGACAGAAACAGTTAGTCTCTATTCTCACAAAATGCAAAAAGTGAGCCTACAGCATGGGCTCGCGTGCGCGAAAACTCTAAGCTGCACACTTTTCCTACGCTGCGCAAATCCAACCAACACCTATACTCCGACTTACATTCTTCAGTTATGCGATTTCATAAAAAAACTTTACAACTGAAATGTTGCACTTAAAACTAAAACACAAAAACGCACGAGTGCCAAGTCAGCTTTAGATCATTGACATTACACAATCTCAGTAAAATTCACAACCTTAAATGCAAGTGTGGCGTGCAGGTGGAGGTCCCTGTAATGCGAGCGCAAAAAAACACGCAGGCGACCCACGCCGTGGTCGCCGCTTGCGCCGTTGCCGCTAGCGCCCGTATTCGCCTGCGCCAACGCCGGCTCAGGGTGCAGACAGCAGACCTGCAGCGATTTAACTCCCCACCAGACTGGCACACGAAACTATGAAACCCTCTACTCTTTGGGGCCTTCAACTTGAGTGAGTACTCACGGCCAATTCCATTCATATCGAGTTAACTGTTGGAGAGCAATATGTTAAGTAGTCATACTACGTAATGGTCATTGCCAATGGTGTCATGTTTAAGGCTGCACAGCCACTGGGTCCCATGCTAGCAGGGAGGGCATGCAGGTCTACAACCCGCCAGCCGGGAGTCGAGGGAGGGGGAGTGTGGTTCAAGCGCGCGTCTTTTGGTCGCGGTTTTGTCGCTGCGCAGCCCCTGCGCCGCTGTAGACTCACAGCGCATCATCTGCTCAGCAGAACGCTGCAACTCCAAACAAAGAAGAAAAAAAATCATAATCCAAATGAATAGGAAAAAAAAAATCAACAAGTAAGAGAGTTAGAGGGTTCTTACTGTGCTTTCGATTGATTACAGCATCGAATCCATATCTCTTTTTAATTTACTTGGGCATTACGTTTTTCTTCTGCTTTAAATTTACTCGTTTTTTTTCTCTTGCTTTTTTGTTCTTCAAAGGAAGCCACAAGACAGAAGAACTCAGGCATTGGACTAAGGTGTTTTTCTTTCTGTTTTGTTACAAACCCGTTACCATATTTTTGGACTTTGTCTGGGGGGCGGCCGCAGCTGGAAGAGGAGAGGACTGATGCTGCCCTA
>NW_015506329.1:102239-103856 GCF_001515645.1 Sinocyclocheilus grahami | reverse complement strand
CAGGAATAGTGTCACCCACCTGAAACCTTCTAAATAACAATATCAGTTGTGGAAAAACCAAAAGAGACAAAATAAGAAAACAAGAGCGTTAGTAAAAGTTTGCAATCAAGACATTTCATATGGATATCAAAACTTGTATTGACAAAGCAAAACAAGTAAAACAATAAAAAAATAAAAATAAAAAAAAGGAAAATAAATATAAAATGACCTAACAACAGTTTAAACCCATGCGATGAAAGGATTGTACATTTTCAGAAACAGGAGTATGTTCGCAAGGGGTCGAGAGTGAAGAAAGGCTTTGAGATGAGATTTACACACAGGTTTGAACTTTTAATTACCGCGTCACATTTTCAAATACAGGTAAAGGAGGGAGGCCAACTGGCTTGATCTTACCCAAACAAACTGATCACATTGCTCTGGGAATATTAATAATCATAACATACAAGGGGGAAGAAATGTAATCGATGATTCTTTTGGTCTTTGTTTACATGGTTTAATACCTTGTTTGCTTTATCCTGTCCTGCCTTCTTGACTCCTGGCCAATGGATATGGGAAAAAGTCTGGGGTATAAAGACTTCATAATCATCTAGAAGCCTCCACAGCTCTGAAATAAAGAGTTCATCGCTTGTGTCGCGCGAGTATATTTCTCTCTCTATCATGGTGTCTGACGCGTGCAGTGGAGTGCAAAAAGCGATCTGTCTGCCTGGCACAGCCCAGGGCTGACACAGTGTTGGAAAAACACGAACCCTCCCGAACCCGGTAAGCTGTAAATATAGAGGGATGTGAAGTTGAACTGGGGGGAAAAAAAACCAAGGCCAAAATGATACAGGCTCTACTCGAATGCACTATGGAGCCCTTGCAAAGCATCTGTTGGCTTGACTGAGGGGTCAGGCAGACAGTTCGACGCGCACACACTCCACAGGCCCTAAGCGAGCGCGCGGGGGGTTAGGAGCGACAGAGCGGGTGGGGGACTGCCGGCCCCTTGTGCTCTTCCCCACCCCGCCCCCCTGAGGCACCAAATAAGAGGGCTTCTAACCAACAGGAAGAGAACTCTCTCTACAACATCAAGACAAACTCCCAAAGACCCACCAAAACCACAAATGGCCACACTGCCTGAAAGGCGGCATTTATTTGAGCACCGTAATGCTGGGGTAGTAAATCCAAAATGCCATCCAAAGGGCCACGACTTTTCAACTTTTAAAGGGAATCAATTTTTTTAAATAACGCAAATGACCCGAAATGCATGGTTAGGGTTAGAAGCCATCTTATTTTTTGCACAGCAAAGACCACTATCTCCATCAGTCCATTTATTTCTCCAAGACCGAGCCAGCGAAATCCCTCCAAGAGACTACAGGGAAGAAAGCATGCCAAACTGCAGCATGTGTTTTAGGACCCCCGTTTGGTGTGAGACACAGAAGAGCCCAGCCTTTCTTCCTTTGTGTGGGGGTGAGTGGGGGCTGGCCGGGCCAGGAAGAAGCAGTGTTTAAATTGAAAGCAGCATTGGAGTGAGAGAGGGCAAAAAGAAGGGGTATGTCTCTAATCTAGCCATCCAAATGAACAAAACAAAACAAAAAAGCGAGTGAGGAGAGGGTAAAGGGGACTTAACCTTGCTGAATT
>NW_015506329.1:77939-102229 GCF_001515645.1 Sinocyclocheilus grahami | reverse complement strand
TTTTAAAAAGAGAGAATTTGCTTTTGACTAGGTAGGTGAGATGCAGGTGACCTGGTGGCTCTAGGTACACTCTGCTCTAGCTGAATGCTCAGGCTAGACCTGTAGGACGGTAAAGAGTGCTGACGTGGGGAAATAAAATGAGCAGCACACTCGAGTGCGCTGACAAGAACTTACTGAATAAAAAAAACAAGTCTAACACTCACTCCCAAAGTACAAGAATGGCTAGGTGTCTGACAGGGGATTATGGTCTACAGCTATGATTTTAAAACCAAAATCATTATGTAAACGTGCAAGGGCCGACATGTTTAAACATACCTTTGCCTCTTCAAGGCGCCCAAGCGCTTTAAGCAGGTTACCCAAGTCACTGCGTACACAATACAGATCCTGTAACAAAAGACAGAAAAAATAAACAACTACCAACTGATACACACAAGACACACTAGGGCTGGGTGATATACAGAATATTTACAACTCATTTCATATTTTGTTATAGATACTACACTTTAGTAGCATTGTGAACCAAGTGGTGATTATCTGGCCACTAAGGTTCAAACTATTTAAATGATTTGATCCAAAAACCCTGCAAACTTCCTGATATTGTTTTTCCTTTGTTTATTATACATATTCAAGATAACTATAATTTTTAAGGGTCTAAGCCATTGTTTAGGCTTCTTACACTCATTTGAAATAATGGTTACACAATAAAACACTGAGATATTGCATATCATCAAAATTTAATTTTATTTTCTATATAGCGCCAGATAGGGGTGGGCGATATGGCAAAAAGATCATATCACGGTTTTTTTTCAGAAATATCACAATTCACAATTTTATCACGATTCTTTGTCATGTTGGTTTTACAATTTTGCAAGTTGTTTGAGCAAGTTGTTTGAGCAGTACAGTCTACAGTCTAATTAACAGAAACTAATTTCCCTATTTTAAAAACAAAGCCTTTCAAGGCAACAAAGTATAAAATACAAAAAGAATGGCAGATAAAGTGAGCGAAGATAATAAAAAAAAAATTCATTATTTTATCTTTGTTATTAAAAATAAGAACAAAGATACACATTACAAATAAACAATACAAATAAAACAAACAGTGTTTTATTTTTCAGGCACAGTAGGTGTATTTAGCAGTAGCATTCAAGAAATTGAATTAACAAATATAAAGAGTGAAACACTATATACATCAACAGTATCAAAGTTCTTCAGTCAAGAGCAGTGAGTGAGTTTTCTATTTATGTTTTATTAACATTAAAAGCTTATAATTCTGTCAGTGTTTTATTTTTATACCATCATTTACTCACTCTCAGGTTGTTTTAAACCTGAATGAGTTTCTTTTTTCTGTTGAACGTTATCTATTTGATAATTTATATTATTAAATTCAATGTGGACCAGCTACTGTTTGGTTACCCACATTCTTCAAAATATCTTCTTTTGTGTTCAGCACAAGAAAGAAATTAATACAGTTTTGGGACAGCATGTGAGTGAGTAAATAATGACAGAATTATAATTTTTGGGTGAACTATTCCTTTAATGACAGTCGGCAGCATGTTTAGTACTGTCGCTTTAAGAGCTGCACACATCTAATATACAGGCACGCATCCGTTTTTCTCTCAACCATTTAACTTTCCTTTTAGACAAAAGCAACTGTGTTTATATGTAAACCTTGTGTGTTTTTGACAGTATTAGCGCAATCAGATGCGATACATAACTTAGTTCAGTAATCAATGTTGACTCAATAACCACAACTGTTCTTAGCAATAACACTCTCTGCACATGCGCAGAAGATAAAACATAACTTAACAATCAGGCGCTGTTTGACAGGCTTTTAGTGTGTGCACGCTTCAGGTGTACGCGCACTGGAAAAGCACATCAGAACAGCACGCAAATGAAATAGATTCCGTTTTTTTTTTTTTTCCTGGACTCCTTTTTAATGGTTAAATGACATTTTATTAATCAAAAAGCATGTCTAATTAATTAAAATCATGAAACTTAAACAATTTAACATCAATTTATTAAAAGTTTAACAAATATTACGTTTAGGGCCCTATGAAATGTTTTATTTGTCCAACCTTATGTTTTATTGTAACCAAATTCTGTTTTAGCATGTCTAATTTGAAAGCATAAAACAAGTTTCATTTATTCTTACAATAGCCTTATGATTTTTTTGCTCAGAAATTGTGTTGTGTATTTACATTTTGTTTTAAGGCATAAAACATTCATTTAATCTATCTTTTAAGTAATGAAAATTAAACAAATTAAATTTTTTGGAAAATAAAGGTCATTTAATATTACAATTAAAACATTGAAGAAATATTGAATGCCTATTCCTTAAAAATAAGGTTTTAATAACTTTAGTAGTAGTAGTAGCAGTCTGTTACGTACATTCTACTCAAAAATAGTAATATATTTCTGCCAATGCCCTCAAGTTAAACCAAACGTTTATTTTGACGGGTTGCCGTGAATACATTTACATTTCTGTCTGTGTATGACATGATGATATGTCCTCATTAGTGAGACGGCAGAGGGTAATATCACCGGAAGCGTCACAAGCGCTTCAGTACGAGTACTACACAAAACTTAAATATGAATCGGAGTGGGCTTACACGTGTGTGTGTGTGTGTGTGTGTGTGTGTGAGTGAGTGAGTGAGCGCGCGCATCGGGCGGAACTCCGCTGTGCGTGATACAGAGAGCGCGACCATAACGTAGAGACTGAAATGACATGTTGTCGTGTAAAATAAGATAAATAACATAAGGCTATTTAGTTTGCTTAATGAAAGAACAAGGTATAGACATGTTCTATAAGAAAGGTAACTTTAAATGACTTCTGTTGTGATCTGGCGCTATAGAGAAAATATAATTAAATAAAATTAACTTGACCTTCCAGGGGGGCGGGCCCCCCCCCCTAAAATAATGGCAGGGGAAACACTGTGTAACTGATAGAATGTGCGCTGTAGCACGATATTACAATATTTCTCCAAAAGCAGATTGTGGAGACATTTTTATCGTCCACAATCAAAAATCACCATATCGCACACGCCTAGCGCCACATCACAACAGAAGTCATTTAAGGTTACCTTTCCTATAGAACAGGGCTATACCTTGTTCTTTTATTAAGCAAACTAAATAGACTTGCTATTTATCTTATTTACATGACGGCATGTCATTTCTGTCTCTACATGGTCAGGCGTTTACAATTCTCCTCTGCTCTCTGTATCATGCATGGTGGAGTTCTGCCCCGATGTGCGCACGCTCACACACACACACACACACACACACACAGGTGAGCACACTTCCACCAGCGAACAGAGAGAGCGCGCGTGTCGGAAAATGTTTCCCAGGCTTTAACCAAAAGCTGTAAACCTATTCTCTGAGACATTTTGAGGCTTAACTCACAGGATTGTACTGGAGAGCGGACACATATGCTTGAACTGCTCCCTCCATGTCCCCTGCTGCCACCAACGCTGCTGCCAGGTTGATGTATCCATCGATGAAGTCCGGTTTGAGACGGAGCGCGTGGCGGTAGTGCTCGATGGCCTCCTGAAGTTGACCCCGTTCCTTGTAAACGTTGCCCAGGTTAGAGTAGGCCTCAGCCAGCATGGGGTTCTGCTTGATGGCCAGAGTGCTAAAGTGGGCAGACCTGCAGAATTAAGAATGAAAATTTAGAAAAGAAAATGAGACTGACATATTTCCACCATGTGCAACAAACACATCCCCTATACTGTTCCCTTAAAGAAATGACCCAGGTTATTTGGAATTGAATTTTTTATAGAGAAAATAAGCATGCTATCAATTAAAATGATTGTTATTCTTGCATAAACAGTGTTATGTTTACAGATTTTTAAAACATTTTCAGAGGACGGATTACAGTTATTGCTGTGGAAAACTGTTCTCACTACTTCTCAACTTCCATTATAATGAGATTCTACTTCTACTGGGCTGTGAACTTTCATAAAATTTGTAAAATTAATTTGTAAAATTAAAGATCACTTTCTTTGAAATGACTGTATGTGCACAGTAACCCTAAGAACATGGATTACACAAGTAAATAGGGTCCATTTTGGTTTCACGTTGACTCTACAAAATGTATTTTAATCAGAAGGCCACAACCTTCATTAGCAATATAAAAAAATAATAATAACTGCCTCTTAAGGCAGGCCTGAGAGCACAGCCTCACAAACACCACACCACCAATCCTTCTTCCCAAAGAGAAGCAGTGAAGCAGACCCACAGACCGTGCTCCTTGAAGACAGAGCAAAGGTGGCCATCTCACCTGTCAAGCCTGCGGCACTGGAAGTGGATAGAGGAGAGCAGCAGCAGTACGCCAGTATTATCCGGCTCCTGCCTCCACAGCTGCATACAGTGGCGTTCAGCCGCCTCAAAATCTCCTGACTGATATTCACGGTGCGCCAGCTCTGCCAACCCTTGGAAGGAAAGCATACGTTTGGTTGGTTCTGAAGCACCAACGCAACCCAAAGGAGGGGGGAAACAACATGTTAGAAGAAATGGAAATGAGATAAAACTAAATAAAAAAACAAACAAAACAGACAAGAACAGTGGTGCTGTTTTAGAAAAATTAACGCTATAGTGTGGAACCATGTTTATGCTGTGTTATATATATATATATATAAAGCAATTGTCACTAGGGCTGAACGATTTTGGAAAATCTAATTGCAATTTTTTTTTACCAATATTGAGATTTAATATGCAGTTATTTCTTAAAGCTCTTTATGTTCTGTATTATTCAACAAAGACAAGCTATAAATCATTGTATAGTATGACCAACACAATATTAGATAGATTAAACAAATGTTCTTTTCTGTAGGCCAGGCCTATATGTTATAATGAAATAAATTGATATGAATGGGATTTTTATTTAACAACTACAATCACAGCATATTGACTGATTTGTTGAACTTCCAACCTTGTAAGCATGTAATAATTATGACAACATAAAGCACTGACAAATAAGCCTGGTGTAAACATTAATATGAAAGTCAGTAACAAATCACACAAACTAAAGTAGATTGCAGAAATATAAAAACAAATCTGTTGCTTTACCACACTACTTTAGGTCATTCAAAGTCACTGTAATAAACATATGTAAACATGTGCACTGCACTAAACACTGTCTGTTAACTTTAGACCAGTGCTTCTCAAACTTTTTTTGGTCGCGCCACCCTTTAAATCTATAAAAAAAATCTGCCCCCCTTTCCCGGATCCCCATTCCACCTCAGACTATCAAATAATTTCACTATTCACATTATGAAAAATTAATGCTTTTTTAATTTAAAAAAAACTTACAGGGAAAAAAAAAAAACACCTGCATCATTGAAAAATAGCATAGAGAGAATAACTGTTGTTATTCTCTCTCTGTTATTTATTTATATTTTATGGGTTTCATGCTGTCCGCTAAAGCGTAGGACACACACAGGCTTTCCTCCTCACCAACGACATTAAACACGTGTCTACACCGGACGCGAGCGGCAAAATACAGTAGAACCACTGATCTACAATAGAGAAGTCATTATATATAGATCAGTGAGTAGAACCCATTATAATCAGTGACGCTGTCTACACTGAATGCGGCGTGACGTGACAAAGCCCGACACTAAACTGATGCCTCGTTCTATTTATGACGTACTACTGACACAAAGTTAAAATGATGTGCACCGGTCGCTTTATCGCGTCCAGTGTACAGCTGTTGCGGCGCGGCAACTGTAGCGTCCGGTATAGACCCGGTGGGTGAAGCCGAGAGCAAGATATGCCTGGTCATATTTTCTGCATTTAGCTTTTGAATGACCAGCAGCTGCCTGGGTCTGTGCGACTTCATCTATGGCTTTTCTCTTCACTTTCACAAACCGATCCATCTCCCATTCTAATGGCGCTTTTCCACTGTGTGGTACGACTCTGCTCGGTACGGTTTGCGTTTCCACTGCAGTTCAGTACCGCTTTAGAGTGGGCGGGATTATTAATGTCATTATAGTTGCGCCGCCTCTACTACCACGACTCCTAAAAAAATTTTCATTCCACGTCGCCCCATCAAGCTCTCACTGGATCCGCTCCTCTGCTATCAACGAGAGGAACGTCTGTACTTCCGCAACAGACAACAAAAGTTTTTGGTTGTTAAAAAAAGGTGCGTTCACAACAGTTGTGTTCGGTCCTTCGCTGGCTGGCAAGTTCAGTGACGCAGTAGAGACGATTCTCTCCGGCCAATCCGTGATCAGCAGAGTTTACACGTCACGTTTTGGTAACGGTACGGTTCACTTGGAACCCCAACCAAAATGGTACTAAAAAAGTACCAGGTACTGTACCCAGTGGAAAACTCCCCAAAAGTGAACCGTACCGAGCCGTACCGTGCAGTGGAAATAAGTTACGTCCTTTGGCTGTTTACTGTTTTATTTCTTTTCTTTTTCTGCTGACGGCCCGCGCTCGACTTGAAGCAGCGCTGCTTAGACCGATGGGTGTGTCATCAAAGTACTGCGAGAGCTATAAGAGCGCGGACGTCTCCTTATGCTTTCTCTTGCCGTAGTTTAATGACACACACCGATCGATCTTCAAGTCGAACACACCTCTTTACTCTCGCGTGTCACGTGACTGAGTGTAATCGCAGACTCTGCGATTGAAAAATCACGTTTTTTCATATCGTGATATTATCGCAAATGCAATTAATCGTTCAGCCTTAATTGTCCCTACAAAAAAAAAACAAATTTTCTAAAACTAGCACTGATGGTTCCTGTAATGATGATAGCACTTTTAATGTACTGCCATCAAAAAATAAATAAATAAATGTATATATATAAAAAAAAGTTTTTATTTATTTTTATATAAAACTTGGCAGCTAATGATATAAAATGGCTGAAATTAACACATTGAATGTTTTAAAATTATTAATGAATTAATAATTTAAACAAAAGTTATAAACCTTAAATTCAAATGCAAAGGAATCAGGAAGAAAATGAGAAACAGAGATGAGGTTTGATATGAATGAGTATTATGTGATATGAAGGTGCAAAGGACAGATTTTTAAAGAGTATTTGAGAACTAGCTTCCTTTCGATTCAAGAGTATGAGTTTAAATGAATTGACAGGAAGAAGAATTTGCATGAAATTAAAGTAAATTCAACACGGTCACAAAACAGAGTAATTTCACTAGTCCAAAAAAGCTTAGAAACAAAACTATATTTGCCTGATTAGCCATATTTAGCTCCATTTTAAATTAGAGCAGGTGCCCGTCATCGCCCATTAAATTAAACTTAATCATCTATCCAGCAATAGAAACTTTCCATATCAAACACTCAATATTAACACCATTTAAATGTTTCTAGAAATTACCCACGTTGTATAATATTACAACATATTAAAAGGTTCTCAAAGTGAAAATTAAGTACTTAAAAACACAAAGTCATTGCATTCTTTTTATCAAATTTCATTCCATTTCAATGTTAAATTCCAAGTTTGAATTACAATTTCGCATCCTCTTCGCTACCTACCTCCTTTCAAATTTTGGAATTGAAAATTTAAGGGGGTCATATGATGCTGCTAAAAAGAACATTATTTTGTGTATTTGGGGTAATGAAATGTGTTTGTACGGTTTAAAGTAAAAAAAAAAAAAACATTATTTTCCACAGACTGTACATTATTGTTTCTCCTCTATGCCCCGCCTTTCTGAAACGCGTTGATTTTTATAAAGCTCATCGGTCTGAAAAGCGAGGTGTGCTGTGATTGGCCAGCTATTCAGTGCGTTGTGATTGGCCGAATACCTCAAGCGTGTGATGGAAATGTTACGCCCCTCACCATACTGTGATGCCGTGTCCCGGCCGGAACGACGAGACAAAAACATTAAAACCCATTATAAACGAGGCATTTGTTGCATCCAGTGGAGACATAATTACTGATTATAATGACTTATACTGTCTTTTTACGCGTTGCGTTGCATCGCGCCGCGTAAACATAAAACCATGTCTGCATTTGTGATCAGAGAAATTACAAACTACAAGCACTACCCAAAACTCGTGTTTGAATCATAAGTGGCAAATCCTTTAAATGAAAACGTTAGGGCTGCACGATAACTCGCATGCGATATTTAACGCGCATCTTGTCAGAAAATATTGCATGCGATTTATCGTGCAGCCCTAGAAAACGTACTTACGAGAGTCAGAACTGCCAGTATTTTAGTCTACTCTCCTAGGATCAGTAAACAGTCCTCCATAAAATGTGCTGCACACATCTGAACAGTGTTGTAAATACAACTTAACCACTGATTTCTAGTCGTGGCCTCTTTTGGAAGACCAAACAAAGTAGTTTCGCTTTCACAACGAAACACACAGAGCCTTCAGGACATGGTGGCGGCAACAACAATACTACAGTGAGAATAAAAGTTACGCCTTCTTTCTTTGCGTGAACATTTGTGCGGCGTTATGCAAATCTTCCCACACAGTGAGGTAGGTATGTGGGGGCGTGTTAGAATGAGGCGTTTTAGGTAGGCGTGGCTGACTCAACTTTTATAAAGAATATCTCTTTGGATTTGAGACTTTCTCCAAAGAGAAAGGAAAAATTGAAATCGCATCATATGACCCCTTTAACACTAAATACTAACAAACATCACGTGTTATGACTATAAAAATATACACAGATACAAAAAGACCGTCCATAAGGCAACAATACACGAGGAAGCTGGACATCTTTTATAAGGACACCATCCTAATAACGTTAGTTGGCTGCTATACCCACCCTAGGCTTGAAAAGATGAGGAAAGAAATGATACTAACGTTAGTGTTGCTGACTGGAAATAATCTACTGCAACAAAAACTACTTGGCAGTTTACTCATGGCACGCAGTATTATAGCGCTATCACACCCGTCACAAATAGACTACACATTAAATCAATAAAAGCTGAAGGCCACCGTCGCAAGCGTTTCCATGTCGAGCCAAACGATCATTAATGCCATGGTTACGTTACCTGTGCTATCAGCCACGTTCCCCACCGAGCTCGCCATCTCTCCTTCGCTCTTCACCGAGTCCTGTGCGACGACTTGAGAGAAGATGTCAAATATAAAGGTCTCGGATGTATTTAATCAATTTAAAACTAGGTTCGGATATTATCGCGAGAAACGCAGAAATCTTCGGTAAACAGCCTGCGGTCTTCCTGCTGCTAAGCTAACGCTACAGGAGAAAGCGGACAAATTCACGCAAAGAAAACGCCTTAAATTGTGTTCTTCTCGACGTTACTTGCTCTAAGCATATATACCTTAAAGTCTTAAACCTTAAATCGAGATTGATGCTAAAATTGGCGAATTTATATTCGATACTTTCACCTCTGCGGTATTTTTAGCTAACAATGGCTTCCAGTCTCCACCGAAATGGCGGATGTGACCGGAACTTCTTTTTCGAAGAGGAGGGGCGGGAATGTTAAAAAAAATTAGGTCCACGGAAAAAATTGCGTACGATTCTTAAATAACTATTTTGAAAGCATTCTTCGACAATTGTGCGTTAGTGTATATATCAGATATAGACAACATTGAAAGTTTAGTCGTCTATATCCGTTTTCCAAGTCCAAGAATTGTTTGTGTATGGCGTAATCCGAAAGTAGACTGTTCTTTGGCTCTATATGCTGTATCATTGCGCGAGCTCCACTACACAGATCAGATAGTTCAGATGGGGTGCGGATGAATACTGCGCGCTGTTTAGGCGGGAACTCTCAGTCTACTAAACACCACAGATATCGCCATACTTTGAACAGCTGATTAATTACAGTGTCTTAAAGGGATAGTTCACCCAAAAATGAAAATTCTGTCATCGTTTACTCGCCCTCGTGTCGTTCCAAACCCGTATGAGTTGCTTTCTTATGTTGAACAAAAAAAAAGATGATTTTGAAGATTGAAAAAAAAAATACTATGGAAGTCAATGGCAACCACCGACTGCTTGATTACCAGCAATCTTCAAAATATCTTCTTTTGTGTTCAACATAAGAAAGCAGCTCATACGGGTTTGGAACGACACGAGGGCGAGTAAACGATGACCGAATTTTCATTTTTGGGTGAACTATCCCTTTAAGACAATATTTTTCTGAAATTGTATGTTAAATATACAAATGTGGCATTATCTAATTAAATTTGCATACGTTTCAATACAGAAATCTGAACATTGAACAAATCCCATTTCAAAATGTATTGTTTAATTATACTAGCATGTTAGAGATGAATGTTTTACAGGGGTTTTTGGGGATCTCCTTTAAACGCTCCATAAATCAGAAACAGCCAGAAAATAATAATAATACAATTCTAAAATAATAATTTTTAAAAATGTAGTTTTAGGAATAAAATATCATATAAATCAGATATAGAAAGTTTTGTCTATGTAAGTGCTAGATGCAAATAGATGAGAGTAATTTATAAATAAATACATAAATCCCAATAGTGAATATGGTGATATGATGAAAGGCAGTAATTTGGTACTGCATTAAAATGCAATTAATACATTTTAAACAAATATTGGTCATTTTCTTGTACATTCATTGGTTATTTTAAAACTGAAATGAAGAACTGACTTTTTCAAAACAAAGAAAGCCGAAATGAGTGTGCAGTCAGAAATGGAAGAGAGGAAAGAGAGAGCGCAAAGGAAGGTAAGCCATTAAGTTGAATCTGGAGTGAAAAAAGGATGAGGGGAGTAAAATGTAGATGTTTCAATATGTTGTAGATTTCATTTTCATCAATATTCTGTTAGATTTCATCAAACTGAATGCCGACAACAAACGGGGTTTGTTAAATGTGTTGTTAAATATGTTTGTGTAATAATATCTGTTAATAAAATTTAAAAAAAACCATGCTTTTGTAATTGCTAAATAAGATACAGCATCATTTTTTTCCAGCTAGCCCACCTTACCTGAGATGCACTTGTTTTGAGCATGATCTCAAAATGTTTATTGGTATAAACCTTCCGGATAACACATGATATGAACTGAATTCAAATGAAAATATCACAGCTGGGCCTTAATCTTAACTACGTAATAAAGAAAAAATCATCTGGGTTTCGAAATTATTTATTTAGTCATTTAGCAGACGCTTTTATCCAAAGCGACTTACAAATGAGGACAACAGAACAGAAGCAATCAACTGTAGTATTAAAACAACTAAAAACAGATCCAAGACTAAAAGCTAGACTTTATAAATACTACTTATACACATTTTAAAAATAAAGAAATTACATAAAAATGTCAAATGCATACAACAACATTTCTAAACTTAACATTTAAAACTAAAAAAACAACAACTTCCTTACACATAGTAAGAAATGGTTATAAAACCTGAAACAGAAGTGAAGCAAGTAATAGGAAAGAGGAGAAATAAAAAGCGATACTTATTCTTTGCCGGTGTCCTGCCCGGTGGAGTCGCACGGTAGAGTCGATGGTCTTTACACTCTTCGGTCTGCACACGAGGAGGCCTTCACGCGACCGCTGCCGCGGTAAACTAAGCTTTTTTATACCCGTCTAACAAAATACTACATTAATTCAGCTGAACACACTTTCCTTATTTTTTCCACAACAAACGGCCAAGCAAGCGCAGACACTGACAAGATACGCGATACAGAACGAGACCAAACGCGATATCAGCACGTCTCCACACAGTAAACAAAACAAGCGTTTCCAATTACAAATTACAAGTTTAACAAAAAGTGGCCAACTTTACATTTACATTTAATCATTTAGCAGACGCTTTTATCCAAAGCGACTTACAAATGCGGACAACGGAAGCAATCAAAACTAATATGCAAGTGCTATGACAAGTCTCAGGTAGCTTAATGCAGTACACCTGATTTTTTTTTTTAGGCTACTTGAATTCACTCTATTGGCAAGAAGTTTCTCTTTGTGATTATAATTTGTTTGTTTTTTTTTAAATCACAAATGATGGAGAAGTCTTTAAAAAACTTGTTTGAATCCTGACTGCCATGTCTCAAAGGTAGAGGCAGAGGGCGCTAATGTACTGGCAAAATAAACTTTGTGTGTACAGTATGTGCTTATTTCTAATGCGTTTGAGTCAATCTGCCATGATGCTCTGCCCCTATAAATCTGGCAGGGTTGTGTGGATAAATGGTTTAAAGTGGCCTAGTGCTCAAGTCATCCTCTGTTGCCATTCACAAGGCTTCATGCTTTCCTAAAGCAAAGGAAGTAAACATAACTGAATCAATTCAGCCTTACATCCTGCCCCAGCCTCTCTGACTGACTGACATGTCTACAGGGCTAAACCTGTGATGTGAGGCTCACTCACTTTTTTCTCTCAAGGGTCTGGGCCGATCTGTATGGGAAAGGGTTGATATCATTGCTAGAAAGGCTGCTTCGAGTGTGTTGATTCAGTGTGCAGGTTTGCCCCACTCCCCCTGCCATAGCGCTTGGCTGTTGCCTTGGGAAAAGTTGTTGTGCATAAATGACGTCATGGCCATGTTTTCGGCGATTGTATCTGACATCTTTTATCTTTGTGCATGCCCAGCTCTGGCCGAGCCAGGTTAGAGCTCCTGTTAAAGGGTCCGGTGTCATTTATCCACAGGCTTCACACAGCCTCTTGCTATTTTAAGCAACACGTGAATGCAAAGAAGGTCCCTCGGAAGCCGTCTATCGAACCAGCTCCCTAAAAGCGATGTTTTGGGAAAGCATTAATTACTGTGAAGCCACTTCACAACATTTGTTTTGCTCGCAGATCTGACGACCCACATATTTCAGGTCGTATCAGCTCAGTGTGCCCATAACACAATGACCGTGTTTATTGTAATCCTTTGAGTTTTTAACCAGCCCGCACTTTTTATTGTGCTAGTGTGGTGAGCTAAACTGTTGGTTTAGAGTTTGATATTTGCATTGTCATGGTTACTACTGTGTGAGCAGAGCAAATGTGTGCAACCAAAACAGACCGTTTCTCACCATTGCAGTGCACCAGACCTCTGCTTAAACTACTGTGTGCTTTAGCTCCTCTTATGCATATTCTCATTGCTGTATGCGTTGCCTACATGTGGTCTCTCTGAATGAGACTTGAATGCTATAAATTATACTTTCGTAAAGGTTATGAAGGACATAAACCAATTTAGTGTTTGTAATCGCTGTTTGCAAGCATGACTACTGCTCATACTGAGGGATAGTGACTGGAACAAACAAGGCCACAATATACTTTCAGTGAAATTGAAGCACATGTAACGTGTGCAGCATTTCGCTCTAAATATGGCTAATGCAGAGTTTGTTTTGGTGGTTCAAAACAACTTTCCAATGCAGAATTTCCAGAAAACTTCATGCAAGAAATTTGATCAGGTTCATTATTTTAGGGAGTCCATCAAAGTCAAACACAAGTGAAAACGTGTATACAGTGCAGCTGGTGCAAACATATCCACATCCCTATGATCTGATATTGCTCTGTTCTCACTGCTGTCTTTTTTGTTGTGTTATTGAGAGGATGGTGTGCAGCTATTTACATATCCATCTAAACAGCGTGGGCGGTGTCATAATGTTCACAAGCAGTATACTGTTGTTCAGCCTTTTCAAACGTATACTGAAAAAGTATACTGGCTTTTAAAATTCGCATGAAATAAAAAGTCATCCTATCAAGTTTCTAAATGCATGTTGCAGACCTTATAGTGAATTATGCATATGCTAAAAAAATTTTTCGACTTTATAATGTTTAACCAAAATGTCTTGACTTCTGTCTGGTGACATATCAATCTTAAACCCCTGTAAGCTCACATTTATCTACCTCCGCTTTTGAATGCAACCCCCACATCTCAACATCCAATCAATATGTGATGCACAGAATCAAGTCCCACCCTACATTCTTTCTTTTTCAGTAATCCAATACGGAAGAAAAGGTCTTTCGCTATAGTTTTAATCGCAACTTCAACCTAAGTATTCAACTTTGGCATAATTGTCTCACGCTGTTTGTGCTACGGACCTGAATGATATTTCAAATCATTTGGTTTGTTTAGTTGAGGTGTGCTATTATTATTTTTTAAGTGACTGGGTGATGCAATAAAATGGGTGAAAAAAATCTCAGAGACATTACTGGGTTTAGAGAAAATCGTAAAAATGTAGTATCACCCACAGTGTTAGGTGTTCTCTGTAATCTAATGTTCTCTGCTGTTTTTTGCCTGCAGTGGTTATTCTCTAGATCCTCTGATTCAGCTGTTTGCAATGGTGTCTCCTGCACGAGACCCATTATTAAAGAGCGTTCCCTTCCTTGCATGCATTTTTGGTTTTGGCAGCGACTGGGCTATTGAGCATGCCCATAATAATCCATCGATCCCCAACCGAATCTACAAATCTAGAAAGTATTGTAGCACGATAATTCTACTGTGGGCATTTTACAAAATAGAAAGTGGATATGCTACTCTTGACTCTAGATGTATTTGCATATGATATGTCAGAGTCAAAGCATTCTGTAACTTGCATACCCATGTGTGTATCGCAGGTTGTTTAACACTTAGTGGTTGCTTACTAGCTTAAGTCACAAGAATTCCCCCTTTAACTCTCAATGATATTGTGGTCTCCAGATATTACTCGCTGTAAATTTGCTCGATTTGAGGCATCATTTTTAGCCAATGGTCATGCCGCACAAATGGTACAGAGTTTAATACTTGGGCTTTTTGCTCAAAACCCACTAACACAACATTTCCGTATGACTTCATGCTGAAATGATGTTGCTCTCAGGGTCTTGGGAATGTGTCCTCCTCCCAATTTTTGTTTTATCAGCTTTCTACAGGCTCTTTCATACTATTCTTATAACGGATAGCCCTCAAGCAAAGATGCAGGGATTATACTTGACACTGTAAAATCATTTTCGCCCCTCATTACAACCATTTCATTGCTGTGTAAAAATCTCAGCATCAACATAGATTATTTGAAAAGCACAATGGCCTGTTCTCTTCTCATTATGATATTGTTTGCACCACAGATAATTGAACTTGTTCATAACGTGACTCACAGTCACACTCACAGTTAAAGGTCATAGCTATAATTCTGCCATCATGCTTTGACTTGACAAATCACATTATATCTGAGCTCACTCTGCCAAACAGTTACTAGAGGAGGAAGAAAAAATTAAGCAAACCCACAGCAGCTGCAAGTTCTTAAATATCAGGTGCTCTGTGTTTGATTCATGCCTGTAGCCTGTAGTTAATGTACATGTCAGGCAGTCTACTCATTTTATAGCCTCATACTTTGCGGTCAGATTGTGTTTGCCTGAACAACAGGTATGTGGGAAACGCAGCCTTTTTAATTCAAGTTTCCTCTGAAGTCCACATACTTTTTATCGCTTTAGAATGAGAAACTGTGATGCTCACGCTGTAATGTACATTTGCTTCAAGCAGTTGTTCAAGCATTTACGTGTGTCTAGACTCCAGACATCTTAAGCTGAACATCTTTACAGTGATGTCTGTAAAGCATGTGCTTTCTCTTCTTAAGCTCCACGATTTACAATATATACTGTATGACGAACGTTTATATAGCATTCTCCACAGTTAGGGTACAAATATATGAAAATATACGTTTATTAATAACTACCAAACAGTATTTGGCCCCAAACTGTCAATATTCTTCTCTTATATTTAATTAGATTCTTTGGTCACACTTTATTTTAAGGTCAAATTCTCGATATTAACAAACCATTAACTGTGACTTGTGTCTCAATAAACTCCTAAGTTGCTGCTTATTAATAGTTAGGGTGTTATTAAGTTTAGGTATTGGGTAGGATTAGGGATGTAGAATATGGTCATGCAGAATATGTGCTTTAAACAGGCAATATGTTATTAATATGCATGCTAATAAGCAACTAGTTAATAGTGAGAATTCGTCCCTATACTAAAGTGTTACTGATTCTTTTTATGTGTTTTGTTCATTACAGTGTTGCTAATGTCAGTTCAGTGGGAGAACATAATGAAATCATACACATCAGGGATTTGTACTGTATTTAAACCACACCAGTGCTGTGCAACAGGGTTGAAAGAATTCTAACTCATATAAAAAAATGCATATACATAAAAACAAATTTGCTTATGCACTTCTCTATTTTGAATAAAAGTGTGAGTAATGTATTCACGCTGAAAATTCCAAAAGTAAAAAGTGCAAATACCCGGATGATGCATTTAATTAATGGAAAAACTCGCATGAGCTATCAGACCCTGATTATGAATGACAAAATAACCTTATAAAATTCATACACTATACACAGTTGAATATATTGCATAAGTACATAACATACTGTATAGTGTGTCATTTGGGACGCAACTTATGTATGGTCCAATGATGAAACAGAACTGTAGATATTTAGTCCAACTGAAAACACTTGTTCAATGAGTGTCAGGAGTTAAAATAGTCTTAGTCATCTCCTTTACTACACCTTCCACCCCTGGACAACACTCACAGTATCATGGTGTCAGAGATGTAATTGTGGGTGTATACCCTCCGAGCTGCATAACTTGTCTCCACCCAATCATAATGGCTGTATTACAATCATAGACGCATTTGCCACTCCTCTACCTCAGGGAAAATTGTTAGGGCATCAAATTTGTCAGGTTTAGATAAGAACGTGTTTAGGCCAAACCTTTTTTATTGAGATCTTTACAATTGCAGAGTTGCATAATTAAACGCTGATCTTTCTGCTCAATTTCAGTCAGAGAAAGACTGCAAGCTGCAAACTCTTTTTGTCTGCATCTCTGTTGTTTTTGTGAGATTCGTCTTTCTGGGAGGTTGAGAAATACTGTCTGTTTCACTTGACGTGCTTTCAAATGAAATCCTGGCTTTGCCACATATCATTTCCAGCAGTGTGACGGGTGACCTGCACTGAAAGCCCAGAGAGATGTGTAGTCTGTTCAGACAGGATTACAAGTGCTAACTAGAGCTTACAGCACCATAGAAATCGTGATCAATGCAGTTTCGTTATGTTCTTAAATGATTTCATTTAAGAAGAGAGTGGGCAAAAGGTTCCTTTCCGAAAGAAACATTACCAGTTTATTCTGTGCAGGGTTTGTTCTGCTCCTTTCAAGGAATTAAGGTAAATAATGGTGTACCTGCAGTGCCAAGACTCCACAGTAACCTCGTTGACGTTGGTGGCATCAAGGCTGACGTGCTTGGCTGACGAACCGATGTTCTCCACCTCCTCCAATTATCCACTTATTAGAGCCATACATGTCTTCAGAAATGATTTGATAATGATTTCACACCACTAGTAACTTAGTCACACATCTGTTGTTTGAACCTTGTTGATTTAGCAGTAGAGAACTTTATTTAGATGTTTGTTTCAGTTGCAGGTACTATAATATAAAAATTGTGCTTTTATTCTACAAACTAAAAGAATGACATTTATATAGATTGAAATAAGTGCGTCTATTTCAGATATCTAAGTCCAGATATCAAACTAACAAGAAACTATATGCGTGTAACCACAGTTTGAGAAAACATTGCATTTGCATTAACATTTAGTCATTTCGCAGATGCTTTTATCCAAAGCGACTTATAGAAGCAATCAAAACCAACAAAAGAGTAATAATATGTAACGTCTCGGTTAGTCTAATGCAGTACACATAGCAAGGTTTTTTAATCAAGTAGACTAGATAGCATAGAAAAAGAATAGAGAACGCTAGTAGTAGAGGAACATTTCTTATTATAAATAAAAAGAAAAAAAGAAGATAGAATAGAAAAAAATAAAGACCGTTGAGCATTGCATCATGTTGGTAATGGCGATACTTTTGGGAAACGCACCCTAGAAAACTTTTGCAACTGCAATCCACAACATCCGAACATCATGTTTTGCACAAGCAAGCTCCATTCACCTTTTTTAATGTAAAAATGTAGTTCAGTCCATCTTAAAAATGGGTGGGGTCCAATAGCTCAGCAGCTGTTGGGGTTAAGTTAGGGTTAAGTTTGGGGTTAGGTTTTGTTAACCCATCACTCTCACTACATGGGTCAGCTCTACTTAAATCTACACCACAGTTTGTTTCTGCTATTTTTATGCATCTTTGAATTTCAGCAGCACAAGCTGTTTTTTGTTGTTGTTTTTTTTTAAGTTTTAATATCACATCACACAAAAAGTGTTGACTTGACCATGTGATCCTTTAGACAACTAAGTATGAAAGCAAATTGTAGGCTATATAATGTGATTTATGTGTTTTTGATCCAGATGCATTTCTATTTCAGGGAGAATACATAACTTGATTTAGACTTTAAGGTGCAAGAAAAGGCACATTTAAGACATTTTGTGTTATTACATAACTGCAAAACTTGAGCTAAATACAAAGTACTTGTGCATTACTGTATAAAGTAAATCCCGCACAGTTTGTACGTGTTTTGAACATTTGTTGAAACCGGATCAAAAGCAGTTATGTAATTGTTTGGGTGGGTGTGAACTTTTTAGGGTGCAGGAAACTGGCAACATTTGACACTTTTCTGTCATCTCATGGCTGAAAGGTGCTTTCCTTTTGGTCTTAATGGGTACTCTCACTACACTTTTATGAATGCAACATCACAGAGTGTTTATCAATAGACAAAACAACATTAAACCTCTTGCTGTTAATTATGAAACACTGATTAGCCACTGATCTCGATTTTGCATTGCTGGTCTGTGTCCAGTGACTGATGGGGAGTATTTAGAGTTTGACCACAGATTTAGCTGCAGCAGGGAGCTCATCAGTGGCCAAGCCTGACCCTTAGACTGTCCTGGGGTCAAAGAAGCATTAGCGGGAGGTCATGATCTTTACCTTATCAAGTATCAGTTTAGCAGACAGTGTGTCTGAGCTGTAACAGCCATTCAGCTGTATTATTACTTCTCTCTTTCTTTTATTTAGTTTTCATTGAATTTAATTGCAGTTACTTAATCATCTCTTTTTTACTGTCATCCTATAATAAAAACAACAATGATATATTATTTTATTTGTCTTAATGATCCTAAAATAGCATGCAGTTCATTGCCATGCTTATATTACAGTCATAAAATACTGTAGTGCTGCATAAAAGGAGTTATAATACTGCAAAACTATACCAGTACTGCAATACTGGGTCATTTCAACTTTTTGTCTTTTGTGCATTTCATTGACAGTGACAGACATCTGATAGGAACTAACTGTGTTAGCTGTATTCAAACCATGAACTACATGGATACTAAAGCTGCATTAATAATACATGCAAATTACCACATTTTACCACGATACTCAAAACTGCTGCAGTTCTACATTTAAATGACAACACATGTACTATTGTCACAGGTACACTGTAAAAAATGACCGTGAATTTAACGGTAAAAGACTGTAAAAATGCTACAGTAAAAACTGTACAAAGGGTTAACAGTAAATTCCCCTACTATATACGGTGAAAAACTGTATTGGACATTGCATGTAATTTTATGGTAGTATTTCACTTTTTGGAAGTGAAAAAGACCATTTAATTTACAGTGAATAACCGTAAATTGACATTCCCAGAATTCCCTGCGTTACATTTCAAATTTGATGTTTTTTTGTTGAAATAACTATGTTTCTTCTTAGTTTTTTCTTCTTAGTTTTGTATATTAGGGTTGTGTGTTACACCTAATGTTGTTAAATGAATGTTTATTGCATTATTTCAGTTTCATGTGTGTTACCATGACGGTGTTTAGTGTTTGTGTGAAGGACACTGTGCACCTTCTACATATGTTATTATTTAAAAGCTGCTTGTGATGGACTTTGGGCTTTTTTGGGCTTCATGTGACTTTCTCATCACCACCTGCTTTTGATGGTTATCAGTGTATTACAAAGGTAGAAAACCGATTTCAGTACTTCAATAGGTTGGTATATTCACATTATATCAGTTAATGAAATTACGGTATTTAACTGTAAATTTAAGTTTAAACCGTAAAACCTAAAATGTTGCTACCGTAATTTTTACGGTAAAATTCCGGCAACCACAGCTGCCGTTTTTTTACCGTAAATTTTACAGATTTTTTTTTTACAGTGTACTGTGCTCTCAGGAGACAAGCGCACGATGCAGGAGTAATCCAGCACACAATCTTTAATTCCAACTTCAAATCGAGAGAATAACCAGGAGACAGAAAAATCAGAAACATCTAAGAGCAAACTAAACATGACAGTGAATGGACGAAGACTGAAGGGAGAACTGAGGAATTATAAGCAAACCCCAGACAAAGGGAACTAATGAGATGATTAATAACAACACAGGTGGAAACTAATGAATGATGATTAACTAAATCAGAACAGGAACTGAACCAAATAAGGGCAGACAGGAACCAAACAGAAACCAACACGTGACAGCTACAGTATTTTAGACTGCTTGTCCATATTTCCAGTTCCTGCAAGGCTGTAGCAGTTCCCAAGAAATACATTAAGGATGGTAAACTATACAAAAATACTTAATATCTGGAGAATGTGTATGCATGAAATAGCTTATTGCACTGTGAGCTGTATCTGTAACCCCCTAAACTGCAAATGAATTATTATCGTAGTGAACCACATTTACAGTATGAGGAAGGCAAATAGACTATACTACAGCAAAGTACACTTTATAAATAGTACTTGTCAAAAGTTTGGAAGCATTATATGATTTGAAAATGTCTTTAATGAAGTCTCTTATGCTCACCAAATGTGCACTATTGTAGTTAGTGCTTGCGAGTATAAAAGTTTTTCTCCAAAACAGAGGGAGAGCAAGACCACCCTGCTGAAGTGGACCCTCCTCACTTGCTTTGGTTTAATTGCATGTGATGTGCTTGTTAAATGAACCTGTCCCATTGTCTGTGATCCCATTGGTCCTAGGGGCTGTAGAGAGGGTCTTTGATGTCCACTGAATGAATAAAAATAAAGAGGTCCATCCAGTGAAGTATTCGCTCCAAATGCTATTTACCTCATTAGGTAAGTCTGGTTAAGGTTACAGCTGTCTGCAGCTTTTATGGGAGGTCTTGCACAGATAATAAAAAAAGGGGCATGAATCTTGTTTTGGATGAGCTTCATCCTGTTCAATGAAAAGCAGTGAAATCACCCTGTCATGAGTTAGGTGTAATTTGACATCCTCTGTGTCTTGAAGAATTTTGAGACTTCCATTGAAAAATGGACCCAAACCAGATCTAGGAACCAGAATGCCATTGAAAATTGAGGGTGGACTCTTAACTTGGGCCAATAAGCACCCAAAACACCCTAGCAACTGTACACCTTAGCAACCAGGTAAGGTAGTTTTACACAAGCAAGCACAACTGATATTTAGGCCCAGATTTACTATCAACTTGCGCCAACGCAAACCCTCTTTTGGCTTTAAGAAAGTACTGTCAGGACTTACTAAAGACATGCAGTTGGAAATTAGCGCTGAAAAGTCATGGACAGTTATTTTTGCGACTCACCTTATTGAATATGCATTTGTTGGAGTTTCCCTTTCCATTGGTAAATTTATGGTAGGAGAGTATTTAAATGAATCACTCAACGCGATTTACTAAAGTTTGCGCTCGTTAATTCACTATTTACGGCATTATTTAACGCCAGAAAAGCATGTCCTAAACAGTAATTTGCGCTGCTCTTTGGAGATTGCGCTGGTCATTATGGAAATGGGATGTTGCATCTGTGTTCTTTAATGTGCACATGGTCAGTAAATCACTCGCAGAATTTTCCCCTCCCATCAGCGCTTTTATGGAATTGCGCTCTAACTCTAATTTGCCCTGTTTAGTAAATCTGGCCCTTAATTTCTAGTTCCAGGGCACCTATGCATTTTTTTTTATCATTTGACCTTTCCTTTAATGTGCAATACAGCTGTTTGTGCATGTAAAGGATCTGCAAAGTTACAAAACTCAAGGTCCACACCAAAGGGAGTTCAGCTCTCCAACAGAAAACAGCTGCCTGAAACTTTTCGTTTGTAGTCCTGCCATCATTCCTATGACTTAGCTACTTTAGCATGTTGGACATTTGCATAATGCCTGCCTACGGGCTGCTTTGGCCCGTCCTCAAACAACAGTTGTAAGTGATTTAGCTGTGTTGAGGACACACTCCCAGGCTCAAACTGGGACCGATTGCATAGTGACCATAGTACTGTTTACAGCCTCTCATGAAGCCTCAGGAGCTAAAACCAGCTTATGGTAAGGGCCGTTACATTTCCCACACACTCTCTAAGCTGTTGACCAATCAGATTGGCTTATCGGACTATCTGAACATTGTGAACGTGTAAATAAGCATAATATAGGCACTTTAAAACACTATAAATAACCTGATGTCAGCTTGGCTTCCCATCAGCTGAAGACCTCTGGATCTGTGTTTGGTGGCGGACAGCCCAGTGATTCTCCCCAACAACACATGGGTTTGTCCATGTGGAGTGGGTTTTCTTGAGAGGTTCAGCTTGGCGACGGTCATGTGCCCATGTACAGTGCCAGAATTCATCTTCAGTTTTTAAAAACTCTCAAATTACCTCTTTAAATGTTTATAGCCCAGTCAGTGTAGCTTGAAAACACTCCATTTAAATCACTGTGTCTATTTTGTGCACACACTGTTGCACTTTTTAAAGGTGGCCCGTTTTTTAGCTGGTGACTGGATGTTAAAATAATAGAAGTCAAGCCTAAATTCTGTTATTAATTTAACAGTGAAAGCTCATCTCTATGGGTCAAGGGCTTCTTCCTGTTGTGGATGTCACTTCTGATATCACCTTCTATATGCGCACCAGAGCCCTTAGAAATATAATACTCATGAATCAGGGAAATTATTTTAATAGTTGTATTTAAGACCAGAACCAGTTTACCTTCTATCTTTTGTGTCCATTTCAGTGTGTTTGTAATCATTAAAATTATTTGCTCTCTATTCAATTTTCTTTCTGTTCAGGGTTGATGATAATAAAAAGCAATGTTTCTTGAGGAGCAAATCGGCATATTAGAATGATTTCTGCAGGATCATGTGACACTGAAGACTGGAGTAATGAAAATTCTGCAATGTTTTTACCGTATTTTTGATCAAATAAATGCAGCCTTGGTGAGCAGAAGAGAATGTTCAACATGAAAAAATATACCAACTCCATCCGTTTGAACGATGTGGATATCGGTTTATCACTTGTCATCAGTCGTCCTGACCGTTCACATATGACAGTGAGGTGTCACAAGATTAAAGGGCCAAATCAGAGACTGAGCTCATAGATCTTCCGCTCAATCTGTGCTCCATGTGAATGAACTCATTAGAACTGAGATACATGGGGTAATCAAGAGTAGCCTGCTTAAGCGAACGCCTCAAGCATGACCTCAGTGTCCTATAAGTGCATCTGTTTGTGGTTGAGTGGAGCTGACTGAAGCTGACCCCAGCTAACCACACAAAGAGCGCTCACTTCACACGGGCCGAGTGCTGCTGCTCTCTGTGTCCCAGTCAACGATCCTGGGAATACGTGCTGGAGATACCGGCAAAATGATTGGACCTCACAGTCTGATCAAGCGAAACTAATAGCTTGTCACCTAATAACTTTATTAAGGTAATATGAAGAGAATACAAATGTTTTGTATTCGAAAAGTAACCAATAGAAAATACACTATTCAAAAATATAGGTGCTTCACGATGCTATAGAAGAACCTTTTTGTCTAAATGGTTCCATAAAGAACCTTTAACATCTGAAGAAGCTTTCCGTTTCACAAAAGGTTCTTTGTGGCGAAAGAAGGTTCTTCAGATTATAAAAAGGTAAGAAAGAGATGGTTCTTTAAAGAACCTTTGACTGAATGGTTCTTCTATGGCATCGCTGTGAAGAACCTTTTAAGCACCGTTATTTTTAAGAGAGTAGGTACAAAATCAACAGAAATACTGAACAATGAAAGTTTGTTTGTTGGATTCTTGTTTGACAATTAAAAATGGTTTGTACGTTTAGCTGACAGACCAACTGTTACACTTAGATAATAATATTTAACATCTATTTAACACATATAGACTACTACACTCTAAAAAAGTGCTGGGTTAAATAGGGAGAAACCCAGCAATTGGACTGTTTTGACCCAGTGGTTGGGTTACTACCCAGAAGGTTGGGTTAATCATTTAACCCAACCACTGGGTCAAAACAACCCAATTGCTTGGTTTGTCCCTATTTTACCCAGCACTGGGTTGAATTTAACCCAGCATTTTTTAGAGTGTACCATTCAAAAGTTTGGGGGATTTCTGTTGTTGTAAGAAATAGATACTTTTATTCATCAAGGAAGCATTAAATTAATCACAAATGACAGTAAATACGTTTCTAATGCTACACTCTAAAAAATGCTGGGTTGTTTCAACCCAACTTTGGGTCAAATATGGACTAACCCAACCAATTGGGTTAAATTCTTACATAAAATTTTAACCCAA
>NW_015506329.1:76853-77250 GCF_001515645.1 Sinocyclocheilus grahami | reverse complement strand
TAAAATTTTAACCCAAAAGTTGGGTTAGTCCATATTTTACCCAAAGTTGGGTTGAAACAACCCAGAATTTTTTTAGAGTGTATAAAAGGTTTATAAAAATAAAACAATGTTTTTTGTTTTTGTTGTTTTTTTTTAACAGCAAATAAGCATATTGCAATGATTTCTGAAGGATCATGTGAGTAATGATGCTGAAAAATTAGCACTGCATCACAAGAATCAATTATTTAATTTAATGTATTAAAAACGTCAAATAAATTTGACAAACATGTAAAAATCTTACTGACCACAAACATTTGAATGGAACAGGAGGAATACATCATATATGCGTAGATAATTAAATGTTGCTGTTGTGTTGTGTTTGCCAGGACATTCTAGGGCTTTGAGAACAGCCTATGTC
>NW_015506329.1:67268-76597 GCF_001515645.1 Sinocyclocheilus grahami | reverse complement strand
TACACTCTAAAAAATGCTGGGTTGTTTCAACCCAACTTTGGGTCAAATATGGACTAACCCAACCAATTGGGTTAAATTCTTACATAAAATTTTAACCCAAAAGTTGGGTTAGTCCATATTTTACCCAAAGTTGGGTTGAAACAACCCAGCATTTTTTTAGAGTGTATAAAAGGTTTATAAAAATAAAACAATGTTTTTGTTTTTGTTGGGTTTTTTTAACAGCAAATAAGCATATTGCAATGATTTCTGAAGGATCATGTGAGTAATGATGCTGAAAAATTAGCACTGCATCACAAGAATCAATTATTTAATTTAATGTATTAAAAACGTCAAATAAATTAGACAAACATGTAAAAATCTTACTGACCACAAACATTTGAATGGAACAGGAGGAATACATCATATATGCGTAGATAATTAAATGTTGCTGTTGTGTTGTGTTTGCCAGGACATTCTAGGGCTTTGAGAACAGTCTATGTCGACATATGCTAGTAAATCCTTAAGTCTGATTCATTTGCAAAAAATTGAGCATGCAAAGTCAGGCTGAAGGTCGAATGTAGCTTGAAAACTCAATCGGAGTAAAATTACAATCAGAATTTTTCAGTGGAAGTCTTTCAGATTTTTAGCGGTCTGTTATAGGAAATTCCACTCAGTTAGAAAAGACATACCAGCCTGAGCAAGAGAAGGCTGAAGTTCTTTGTCAAGTCTGATGAATGAAGCTGGAGAGTTTGGAGTTAAGGCCCGAAATGCTGGTCTCAGCTTAGGGATTTAGAAAAAGTTGTTACAAAAGCACTATGCTGTTTTTGTCAAGCCAACGTAATTAAGGTCAATTGAAAGGGCTCACCGGCATCCATCACTGCCGTGGACACACTCATCGCTTCCTTATTCAGTCAGTCATTCATTAAGTCTATATACAGCCAATGAAACATAAACCGTACTAATGTCCTAAACAGTCTCCACCAGCAGCTCTCTTAGATGACCCAAAAACATCAGACAGGTGTGGACCATCAACAACAGGATGACAGGCCTCAACGCCTCCGTGCTCCCTGCTGATTTCCTACTCCCAGACCCAACCACGTCTGTTTCTGTTTCAAACACACCAGGGCTGATGTTTACATAGCTGCTCCCACAGAACCGAGTGCTAAGCATGCAGCCAGTGGATGATCTAAAGTTACCCGTGATAACCTAAAGCCTGCAGGTTAAGCTCTGGCTCACGTGAGAGTGCGAGGCCAGAGAAGAGGCTTTCCAAAAGCATTGTTATTTATTTATTTTTCTTCCTGGCTGAGGGGGTTAAGAGCTGCTGAAAGAGGGTCATTTAATCTGCCTATTGTTTGAGTTTTGGACCAACTCTGAATTTTCACATCAGATAGTCAAGAGAGGATGGTGTGTGTGTGTGTGTGAGAGAGAGATGTAAACAAGGACACATGACTCGGGTTTAACAGATTTCAGCGAAATCTTAATTCTCTGCATTTGTACATTTTGTCATCACTTATGGCCTTATTTTTTAGGAAGAAAACACCAGAGCTTTTACCAGACCAGTGTTAACGCCAAAAGAAGAAAAATGACAGAAACCCAGACAAAATGAGGTTTCACATTTGAACCACAAGTAATCTCATTAGATTCAAGATTCCAAAATCTTCCATCAAAAATCCGAGATTTTACTGTGTACTCAAAAAAAGTCCAAATGATGTGAGCTGCTATCCGCATTTATTTGTTTATTCATTTATAAAATGTTTAGTGTGAGATTTTCTGTGTAACAAAATCTGCATGTCGTTACTGTACATCAAAGGTGTATCCTGAGATGCAATTGCACTGGTTATACTGTAAATATAGATTTTACATGTACAATTTAATTATAATAAAATAATAATCATAAAATACTTTTTTTTTAAGTCCTCTCCTTCAACTTTATGTTTGTGCAGTTACCACAATGGATGATGTATCCTGAGATGCAATTGCACTGGTTATACTGTAAATATAGATTTTACATGTACAATTTAATTATAATAAAATAATAATCATAAAATACTTTTTTTTTTAAGTCCTCTCCTTCAACTTTATGTTTGTGCAGTTACCACAATGGATGTCACTGTTTAAGAAAAGAGGGAATTCAGTTTGGACTGCTGTCTGTGTGTAGAGGTTATTGTAGGTGTTGGTTGATCTGAGGGGGTGCATGGTGAATTCATTCTCTGATTCAATTTTTTTATACGTTCTGCTAAATTTCCGACAGTTTCATGCATCGCACTTTATTATAGATAGTCTGTGGTGTTATGCTGATAACTTACAGATTCGACATATTGTAATCTAAGTTTTGATTCTTGTTATTTGAATATTTCCAAATCATCCCCCGATCTTGAAACTAGCCCCTGTTTTAGAAAAGTTCAGATTTGTGTTCATTTGTCTGTGTGTCTCCCTTGGCAGAAATAATGGTCACAACACCACAGACACACTGTTAGTAAGCACCAGTGCTGATTTGCATAAGTCAAAATGTCTTTAAGCTTTCATTTGACTGAAGATAGTATATTAAATCAATTTTTAATTACAAAGCAATGAATGTTATTGCCTAAAACTGCAACTTTTGCCTGTCGTTTGCCACTTCACCTGAGGACTGGCCCTTCTCTTTTATTGTGGCTGAATAGTTTCAGGAGAAACACCTGAGGTAAAGTTAATGAGTCAGCCTCTGCAACCTGTTAGCAATAAAATGTTCCTCTGGGCAAACAACAGGCCCCTACCATAAAGAAGTGCACTGAAGGGTCAAGTGGATTGGGCAAAACACAGGGATAGTGGACAGAGGAAGTGTTGAACTGCTTTCATTGACTCCGTCCTGCAGGGGTTTGGTCAAGGTCTCCTCGTTTTAGCAGATTTTCACCATGAGAGGCCAAACTGAGTCCAAACTGAGTGGCAGGCAGGAGGCTGGATATTGTTGCTAATAATGCTAATTAGCATTGATTGCTGTCTTTACTGTCTACAGGGCTTTACTGCTTCCAGCTAGAGCTTAGTCTCTTCTGTGTGCTTAGCCTGACAAAACAAGTTGGCAATGATAAATTGAGTTTCCCCTCATCTCTGTGTAGACCACCCTTCACTGGCCACGGCTCCCTTTGTGCTTTTTACATTTTCTCTTTTCCGGCCAAACACACTGCAGCTCTTTTTTTCTCATACAAAGTATTGCTTGACAGAAACGCAGTCCGTTTGCTGACATTACATTTTTTTGTACCAGAACCATTTCAATTCTATAATATTTTACTGAGAATTCACTAAGATTGATTGATTGATCAAAATTTAGCAAAAACATATTTTTTAAATGTTCAAATGTTTTTGATGCAATAATCCTAATTTACATCAAAAAACGGCATGTTTTTGCAGTGAATTGAATGACAATGACTTCATTTAAATATTCATTCAGCAGCCCCGTTTCAGTATTTAGTTTGTTAGTGCATAAGACACTATGCACTATTCTTTAGTACTGATGGATTCTTTATATTATCACTGATGCTGTGAAATCGCATTCGCATATGCATATGAATTGGTGTAAATGATACCAGAAATGTCACTGGTTTAAACCGAACACAACGGGCCAAGTTTGAATATGTGGCGGTGTGCAAGACATCTGAGCTCTTCATTAACAATTACAGTAAAGTTTAGGCTTTTATTCATATATAAACATTGATCAGTGTGAATACACAGAGTCAAGTCAAGTCACCTTTATTTATATAGCGCTTTTAACAATACAGATTGTGTCAAACTGTACAGCATTAATTAGGAAAATAGTGTCAATAATGCAAAATGACAATAGTAAACACTCAATTTTCAGTTAAAGGCAGTTCATCGTTGAATTCAGTGATGTCGTCATCCAGCTCAGTTCAGTTTAAATAGTGTCTGTGCAATCAAGTCGACGATATCGCTGGAAATGAAGTGTCCCCAACTAAGCAAGCCAGAGGCAAGGAACCAAAACTCCATCGGTGACAGAATGGAGAAAAAACCTTGGGAGAAACCAGGCTCAGTCGGGGGGCCAGTTCTCCTCTGACCAGACAAACCAGCAGTTCAATTCCAGGCTGCAGCAAAGTCACATTGTGCAGAGGACTCATCTGGCTCCTGTGGTCTTGTCCCGGTGGTCGTCTGAGACAAGGTCTTTACAGGGGATCTGTCTCTGGGGCTCATCTAGTTGTCCTGGTCTCCGCTGTCTTTCAGGGCTGTAGAGGTCCTCTCTAGGTGCTGATCCACCATCTGGTCTGGATACGTACTGGATCCGGTTGACTGCAGTGACCATCTGATCACTGAGCTCATCAGATACTTTATGTTAAGCATGGAAGTGATGAGAGAGTATTAAACATATCTTAATGACATGGAGGCATGAGTAAAGCATGACCGTTTTAATTTTCTGGGCAAACGAACCCTTCAAATTTAGCTTTCTTTTGGCTTCAGAGGACTTGGGATGCAGTGCAGAAGTTGTATGGACTACTTATTTGTGTTTTTCTCACTTTTTTGAAGCGGACAGCACTGTATGCTTTCATTATTTCTCAAGCTGTTGTGTTTCGCAGAAGAAAAAGATTTGCGCAAACGATGACGCAATTGTCATTTTTGGGTGAAGCTGTTCCTTTCTAGAGTGAATGCAGGTGAACAGCGGCTCACTTTATTGTGTCGTTGTCATCATCCGCGAAGGTGATGTTTCTGGAAATTCAGGATCAAGCGGAAAGCGGATACCAGTCCGTCAAAGGTGCAACAGCATCTTGTTTAACCAACATCCTAGCAGTCCATGCAGAAGGTATAGGCCGCATTGTTATGCGACAGTTTAGTGCTGATGAATAGAACGACCGGCGAACCCAGACCCTGGAGGGGTGGAAATAATGGAGGGTTAATCCCGAAAGCAGTCCCTCCGATGCCCGCCTCCCAGACCCAGCATGTCTCCCATTCAGTTTCAAACACTGAGGACCTACCAGAGTTGAGACGGGGAAAACAGGGCCTTCCAGTTTTGTAGAGCTGGGAGGGATGCACTTTCTGATGGGAGCGTTAATCTTCCGGGCCCTCGTCTCCAGGGGCCAAGCGAGCCCCCCTTCTTAAATATACCCCGCTAAACGAGGCATCTCGCCAATGAGGGTGACATCATCAGCTGGCATAGCAGAATTGGGAAAGGGGTGTAATGAGGTTGATATGGACACAACAGAGGGTGCACAAATGAATGTGTGTTGCCTGAATAAACAGTGTGTCAGCGAGAGTAATAAGGGTTTACGCGGCACGAATCACGTACGCTCGTTTCTCACCTCTAAAATTAAGAGCTTGTTTTGTTTCTGCTATTTGTCATGTTGATTGTCCGATCGTTCGGCGGCGGTATGGCACAGAACACACCGATTCACATTCCTAGAGGACTGAAAAGAATCTGAAAAACGTGCATGCATTTGAAATACATTATGACAGTGAGATAATGAGATAAATGAGAGTGAATAAACAATTAAAAAATACAATTATAAAAAAATGAAATGAAAATAAACATAATAATATCAAAAGAATTATTAAAATAATGCAACATTTGCCTAACTAAGGTAATGAGACTGCTGAGAGTGAATAATACCTTTAAATAAATAAATAGCATTAATTTGAAAATTAACTAACATCAAACTAAATAAATAATTAAAATAATGCAACATTTACCTAAGGTAATGAGATAACTGAGAGTTAATATATACTGTGTAAATAAATAAATAATTATAAATTAAATTATTCCAAAAAGAAACAATAATATACAATAATAATATATATAAAACAATAATATTAATTTAATGGTAACACTTTACAATAAGGTTAATTAGTTAATGTTAATCCGTGCATTAACTAATATTATCTAACAATGAGCAATACATTTATTACAGGATTTATTCATCTTTGTTAACATGAATTAATAAAAGTACAACTGTTCACCGTTATAGTTCATGTTCAGGTCCAATCATTATTATTAGCAGGTTAAACTTTGCATTTTAATCATGCATTAATAAATGTCTATTAATACGAACTGAGATGAATAAATGCTTTACAAATATTTTCATTGCTAGTTCATGTTAGCTAATGGAGTTAACTAATGTTAACAAATGGCACCTTATTGTAAAGTGTCACCAATATAAAAAATAAAGAATTAAAATGAAAATAATCCCTTACAAATCTGTGAAACCACCACATATGCACAGTCTTGTCAAGAAAACAGGAACACTGGTTGACATTGCTCTGTTCAGTGAGTGTTTTTTGATTTGGAGTTGAGAGTGTGTAGGACAATGTCTATGCAAATGACTGTCTATACATGATCACCCTCCACGGTCCTCTCCTGTCCTTGCCGTATACATCGCCTATTTAATCATGTCCCTTTGTGTGCCGGCCACGCTTTGTCAGAGAATTTAAAAGACTTGCTTTACGAGGTCCTGGTCTTTGAATATTAACCGTGTAATCACTGTTGCCACACAAGGAGCGTTCTTCAAACTTTCTGTAAAAAACAGGTGAGAGTCAGGCACCACTCGGCTCTTCTCACTGAGTGACCACTGAAGCCCAATTACACACAGACCCTTCTGTTTGCACAGCTAAACCTTTCGGCCCTAATAGTTTTACATTTTCAAAGACATGCAGGGTGATAATGACTTGTGATTCTTCCCTGGTGGACAATGAAAATCAACCATTTCCATTAAAGGTAGGGTATGTAATTTTTCAAAAACACTTTAGAAAACTGATTCGGGCCGAATAGCAAAACAAACTTGTAGCCAATCAGCAATAAGGGGCGTGTCTACTTGTGATGTGGAGGAGAGAGCTTTCAGTGCACAGGACAGACATTAGCCGAGCCGAGCGACAGAAAGATAGAGATGGCGGATAAAAAAACAAAAGAGGAAAACGTCTGCGGAACGATAAGACAAGAAGTAGGACCCGTGTAAATATCGGATCTTTTTGGGTGAAGCTGTTCCTTTCTAGAGTGAATGCAGGTGAACAGCGGCTCACTTTATTGTGTCGTTGTCATCATCCGCGAAGGTGATGTTTCTGGAAATTCAGGATCAAGCGGAAAGCGGATACCAGTCCGTCAAAGGTGCAACAGCATCTTGTTTAACCAACATCCTAGCAGTCCATGCAGAAGGTATAGGCCGCATTGTTATGCGACAGTTTAGTGCTGATGAATAGAACGACCGGCGAACCCAGACCCTGGAGGGGTGGAAATAATGGAGGGTTAATCCCGAAAGCAGTCCCTCCGATGCCCGCCTCCCAGACCCAGCATGTCTCCCATTCAGTTTCAAACACTGAGGACCTACCAGAGTTGAGACGGGGAAAACAGGGCCTTCCAGTTTTGTAGAGCTGGGAGGGATGCACTTTCTGATGGGAGCGTTAATCTTCCGGGCCCTCGTCTCCAGGGGCCAAGCGAGCCCCCCTTCTTAAATATACCCCGCTAAACGAGGCATCTCGCCAATGAGGGTGACATCATCAGCTGGCATAGAACTGGGAAAGGGGTGTAATGAGGTTGATATGGACACAACAGAGGGTGCACAAATGAATGTGTGTTGCCTGAATAAACAGTGTGTCAGCGAGAGTAATAAGGGTTTACGCGGCACGAATCACGTACGCTCGTTTCTCACCTCTAAAATTAAGAGCTTGTTTTGTTTCTGCTATTTGTCATGTTGATTGTCCGATCGTTCGGCGGCGGTATGGCACAGAACACACCGATTCACATTCCTAGAGGACTGAAAAGAATCTGAAAAACGTGCATGCATTTGAAATACATTATGACAGTGAGATAATGAGACAACTGAGAGTGAATAAACAAATAAAAAATACAATTATAAAAAAATTAAATGAAAATAAACATAATAATATCAAAAGAATTATTAAAATAATGCAACATTTGCCTAACTAAGGTAATGAAACTGCTGAGAGTGAATAATACCTTTAAATAAATAAATAGCATTAGTTTGAAAATTAACTAACATCAAACTAAATAAATAATTAAAATAATGCAACATTTACCTAAGGTAATGAGATAACTGAGAGTTAATATATACTGTGTAAATAAATAAATAATTATAAATTAAATTATTCCAAAAAGAAACAATAATATACAATAATAATATATATAAAACAATAATATTAATTTAATGGTAACACTTTACAATAAGGTTAATTAGTTAATGTTAATCCGTGCATTAACTAATATTATCTAGCAATGAGCAATACATTTATTACAGGATTTATTCATCTTTGTTAACATGAATTAATAAAAGTACAACTGTTCACCGTTATAGTTCATGTTCAGGTCCAATCATTATTATTAGCAGGTTAAACTTTGCATTTTAATCATGCATTAATAAATGTCTATTAATACGAACTGAGATGAATAAATGCTTTACAAATATTTTCATTGCTAGTTCATGTTAGCTAATGGAGTTAACTAATGTTAACAAATGGCACCTTATTGTAAAGTGTCACCAATATAAAAAATAAAGAATTAAAATGAAAATAATCCCTTACAAATCTGTGAAACCACCACATATGCACAGTCTTGTCAAGAAAACAGGAACACTGGTTGACATTGCTCTGTTCAGTGAGTGTTTTTTGATTTGGAGTTGAGAGTGTGTAGGACAATGTCTATGCAAATGACTGTCTATACATGATCACCCTCCACGGTCCTCTCCTGTCCTTGCCGTATACATCGCCTATTTAATCATGTCCCTTTGTGTGCCGGCCACGCTTTGTCAGAGAATTTAAAAGACTTGCTTTACGAGGTCCTGGTCTTTGAATATTAACCGTGTAATCACTGTTGCCACACAAGGAGCGTTCTTCAAACTTTCTGTAAAAAACAGGTGAGAGTCAGGCACCACTCGGCTCTTCTCACTGAGTGACCACTGAAGCCCAATTACACACAGACCCTTCTGTTTGCACAGCTAAACCTTTCGGCCCTAATAGTTTTACATTTTCAAAGACATGCAGGGTGATAATGACTTGTGATTCTTCCCTGGTGGACAATGAAAATCAACCATTTCCATTAAAGGTAGGGTATGTAATTTTTCAAAAACACTTTAGAAAACTGATTCGGGCCGAATAGCAAAACAAACTTGTAGCCAATCAGCAATAAGGGGCGTGTCTACTTGTGATGTGGAGGAGAGAGCTTTCAGTGCACAGGACAGACATTAGCCGAGCCGAGCGACAGAAAGATAGAGATGGCGGATAAAAAAACAAAAGAGGAAAACGTCTGCGGAACGATAAGACAAGAAGTAGGACCCGTGTAAATATCGGATCGGCTTTCCAGCGCTGGAGAGAACTCAAGGAGCGGAGGCCTGCGATCGGACGCCGAGGTTGCTTTGTTTCTTCTCGAT
>NW_015506329.1:57459-65250 GCF_001515645.1 Sinocyclocheilus grahami | reverse complement strand
AGTAGGACCCGTGTAAATATCGGATCAGCTTTCCAGCGCTGGAGAGAACTCAAGGAGCAGAGGCCTGCGATCGGACGCCGAGGTTGCTTTGCTTCTTCTCGATAGGTGAGTAACACCGTGTCTACAACAGCTAAAGTCTGCCTACAGTGGACGCGATCAAACGAGCGTTGAAAACCATTTGAAATGTGTGTCAGCACGTCATAAATAGAACCTGGCAGCAGTTTTCTGTCGGGAATTTGTTGCGCCACGCCGCGCCGCTCATGTCCGATGTAGACATGGTGTAACATTGGTTTTGCTTTGTTTCACAGAACTAATCGTTGCCTGGGTTGCGTACGTATATGTGGGGCAGAGCTATCAAAATAGGGGCAAGACCCTTTTGGGGTAGGGGCGTGTTTATTTTGGTGATTTCAAATACCAACATTGGCTACCAGAAATCACTTACCCTACCTTTAACTTACATTGATAGAGGCCTCAATGCCCTGGCTATTTACATTTATTAAAGGAACAGTTCATTCAAAAATAAAAAAAAATTCGGTCAGAATTTACTCACCCTCTTGCCATTCCTAACCTGTTAGATTTCCTTTCTTCTGCAGAACACAAAAGAAGACGTTTTGAGAAACGTATTTGTCTATATCTACGGAGCCCCGAAAGGGACATGGTCATGGAGAAATGAGGACAAATTATATGTCAATACTTTTGCATTTGCTCTCAAAACATCTGTGCTTTCTTACAAAATTATTGCATTCCCTAAAAAAAAAAAAACCGCTGCAGTCATTTGCTCTCTCTCACAAAACGACTGCGTTCCCCAAAGAAATGTTGTGCTCTCTTGCAAAACTTTTAAATTCTCCAAGAAACTTTGCATTCACTCACAAAAGCACTGAAATACCGTTTTTATTAGTTTAATCGCAAAAGTTTTGCGAGCGACTGCAAGGTTTCTTGAGGGAGTGCAAATGGTTTGTGAGCAAACGCAAAAACATTAAAACATAATTTGTCCTTCTATCTCCCCATCAGAATAGTGTGTGTATCTATTCATCTTGTTCATTATGTTTTTATGTGCTTAGATAAAGGTGCAATTAAAGTAAGACCAGGTAACTATGGGTGTGATCTAAAATCATGGTGTGGTGCAAAGCCGTTCCTGAGCTGGGAACAAGGAGAATTTAACAGGTGTGTGTACAGCAATAATCCCTTTCGTTACGTTAAGGAAATCCAACATGGAGTCGCAATCGTGATATTTCAACAGATGCACAAGCACAAATAATGTGTGGCTGCACATGAATAATCAGATCAATTCACTGCAGCATATTCTAAGTTGTTGCATCACACCCAAGCAGTGTGAAGACAAAAATATTGCCGCCTCTCAAAATTCATGTGTCTTGGTTTCAGCTGGCCTGCAATCATATTTTTAGTTTTGCTATCTGAGAGCAACACGTCTGGCAATACACTGATCAGGAGCTCACAATGGGTCTGACGATTCACTTTTTTATGTGGGAAATGTGGTATACTGCCTTCACAATGGAGAGGAGAATAGGAACTCTCTCTTTATCAGCTTCCAATTCCTGGGCTTCAGGCCAAGAACAGCTTATTCAAACAGTAGTGTATAAAAAAAGACGATAAATCAACTTGCTCGACTAACTTCGAATTCTCTGCTTATATCTAGCTCTTTGGTGATGGTTTTTTACCAATGGTCTGGGCTCTAACTTGTGAATTTGTCATTAAGTTTCACTGTTTTGTGAAAAGATGTTCTTCCAGCTCAGTGCATATCACCTGTTTTATTGTGAGCCCATGTTCGCTGGTTCTTTGTCTCATCTTTGCATGAATGTTGCCTCTGGCTTCCTATAGGGCCACCTGGCCTCCATTAAAAGTCCAAGAGCCTCTGTCTGTGATCAAATGCAGGTGTGTCTAAGCATACAACTAGGCCATTTCACCCGTCTTCAAACGCTTCCAAGAAAACACACTAGATGCAGTCACCAGCTTCCACAAATAATCAATGCTGTACAGTTATTGTACAACATTGACTTTTTATAGATCTTGCCATTTGTATTGCATGTTGGTGTTTAAAAGGATATGTTTGCATCAGCAAATTACACATCACTAACAGACACTAACAGTTCTTAGTATGTTTTTGGTTTTGTTTTGTTGTTGGGCCATTGGCAGAGAGGGACAAAATGTAACAGGATACTTTTCAAGTAATGACACAGAGGACTGGTTTGTACAGTTATAGTCTCAGACAGCCGCCCATGACCGTTCACACATCCAACACAATCTGATTGGATGGCACACTTTATGCGGACTGGCAACATTGTGGTTTGTTTCATTACTTGAAGTCAGCAAGACTATAAAGTGTTCCATAGTCATTTTGTAATTCAGACTGTACTAGAGACTACTAGCTATGAGCCTGCTGTATGTGGCATGCCACCAGATCCAGTCTGTATCCAGATCAGATGGTCACTGCAGTCACCCAGATCCAGTTTGTATCCAGACCAAATGGTGGATCAGCACCTAGAGATGACCTCTACAGGCATGAATGTCAGTGGAGATCATTACAACTAGATGAGCCCCAGATACAGATCCCCTGTAAAGACCTTGTCTCAGATGGCCACCGGGACAAGACCACAGGAACCAGTTGAGTCCTCTGCACAATGTGACTTTGCTGCAGCCTGGAATTGAACTGCTGGTTCGTCTGGTCAGAGGAGAACTGGCCCCCCGACTGAGCCTGGTTTCTCCCAAGGTTTTTTCTCCATTCTGTCATCGATGGAGTTTTGGTTCCTTGCCTCTGTCTTCTCTGGCTTGCTTAGTTGGGGACACTTCATTTCCAGCAATATCGTTGGCTTGATTGCACAGACACTATTTAAACTGAACTGAGCTGAATGACGACATCACTGAATTTAATGATGAACTGTCTTTAACTGAAAAATGTATGTCTACTATTATCATTTTGCATTATTGACACACTATTCTCCTATTTAATGCTGTACAGTTGCTTTGACACAATCTGTATTGTTAAAAGTGCTATATAAATAAAGGCGACTTGACTTGAAATAAAAGTGACCATTTACTTGTGGAGATACTCCAAAACAGAACATTATATTCAGCTTTCTTTTCAGTTTCATTTCAAAGGTTTCTGGTCAGTAAGATTTTTTTTCAAGAAATGAATACTTTTATTTAGCAATGATACATTAAATTGATCAAAAGTTAAAGACATTTATAATATTTCAACAGATTTCTATTTCAAATTCTGTTCTTCTGTACTTTCTCTTCATCAAAGCAGCATGAAAAAAATGCAACAATTATTAAGAAACAATTTAAGCAAAAACAGTTTTCAACATTGACAATACAGTCATTTGTGTTTCTTGAGCAGCATGTGGTTTCTGAAGGATCGTGTGACACTGAAGACTGGAGTAACGATGCTGATAATTCAGCTTTACCATCACGGGAGTAAATTTAACACAGAAAACAGCTATTTTAAAGTGCAATAATATTTCACAATATTGCTGTTTTTACTGTATTTTTGATCAAATAAATGCAGCTTTTTTGAGCATTACAATCTTCTTTCAAAATGTGTCTTTAAAAAAAAGACCCCAAATCGCTGATCAATAGTTATGTTGTTGATATTTATTACATTTGGAAATTTTGCACATATTTTCTGCACAGTCGCAGTGACTACAGTACATTCTTTTAATGAGCGCTGATTTTGTTGCTTGCCACTGAGTCTATTATTGTACAGTATACACAATGATTGCAGAATAAACATCATGTAAAAATCTAACTGTGGTTGGTTACTTTACATATCAATTGAATAGTGGATTTTCCATCTAAGCGGGTGGCTATTAAAATGCACCAATGTGGAGCAGACTTTGCTGATAGTCAAACATCTTACTTAGTGAGGCTAGTTCATTTACAGTGGTTGATTTATGATCTGTCTTTTTATTTATGTAACCACCCCAGTACATCAAAGCAAAGCTAAAATAACACTGCATGTGTATCATCCTGGAATCTTGGTAGCATTTTTTTATGAACTCCGAATAAAAAGGGCTGAGATAAGAGCAACATTTCCAGATACAAAGATACTATTCTGGCACAGCAGTTCCCCGGCAGTGCTGAGGGATATAGGGGCATAACCTCACAAAAGCCTGTTCTGATGAGCTGTACCTGTCAGCTTGAGTTCATCTGGGAGAAAAGCTGCAGATGTAGAGGTGATGGGACTCAACACTCGCTCTGTCACCTGATATCCTCTCATTTCCAGGTTTCTCCTGATTTTGGGGATTCTGTTTTTCCTTTCAGGTGCTGGCCAAAGCTCCAAAGCCCACTGTGCTGTTTCCCATGACCAGTTCTCAGCTCACTTCATCTTGGGTTCTCATCACCAGAACTGATCAAAGCCTTCTCCAGCGCACAGGAAGATTGCAGCGACTGGCCTTACCTTGATAATGGAACTGACAAGAAGATCAGAGGCTGCCCATATGAATGTTCTCAGTGTATGAGAGCTGATCCTCAGTCAATTTTGCCTTTTGTGTCTCAAATGATTCCATTTTTAACCAAGGATGAAGCTGACTTGAGATCAGCGCTGTTACACTGAATAACGATGGCTTCTGTTTCTCTCATAATGCTTTCTCAGGTCTCCTGTTGTTCACTGCTTATTCAAAAAGATGAGGATTACATTTAGTGATAATAGGAAAAGTAGTCCTGTGATTGTCTAATTTGTTAGCATGGAAGAATGCGTATTGAGACAAATACCGGGGAGTACCATTATCATGTGTGTGTAGGGAAGAGCGGGGTGAGTTGAGCAAGTTTTTACGCATGGTGTCTGTAAAGCAAGCACACGACGGGTCCAACTTAAATATAAATATATATACATACACATAATATATACACATACATTTCAGGATATGGTGCGTCCTTGGGAAAAATCACTTTGGATTTAAATTAAACAGCTTTCAAAATATGGCTTTCCAAAAAAAAGTGGTATATCTTGGCTCAAGCCACACTGAGGTAAACTGTGCCATTGATTATGCTGAAGTAAAACTTTTTATATTTTTTTACCTCTAGCTTTGTCAAAGGAAGAGCATTTCAATAAAAATTATCCCTCAAAATCTATGTGGACTCGGGGTTGCCAGGTTTTCACAACAAAACCAAAAAAAACCCAATTGCTACTCAAAAATAGCCCAATCGCGTTTCGAGTGGGGACTCCCGTTAATAATCGGGTTGGGGGGGGGGGGGTAAAATATGTTTTTTGACGGGGTCCCCCTATAAAACTCGCATTTCAGGGGTAGGGCTAAATATCGCATTATTGGGGTCACTTCAACCCACAGGCATGAAAAACAACCTGCGGCAACAGTGTTAAAGTAGCCTAATTCCGCGGGAAAACTGTAGACTTGGACTGGCCATCCATCCAGGGTTTTTCTCCACCTTGTATCTCAACAAAGTTTCATTAAAGGGGTCATATGATGCTGCTAAAAAGAACATTATTTTGTGTATTTCGTGTAATGAAATGTGTTTATGCGGTTTAAGGTTCAAAAACACATTATTTTCCACATACTGTACATTATTGTTTCTCCTCTATGCCCCGCCTTTCTGAAACGCGTCGATTTTTACAAAACTCATCGGTCTGAAAAGCGAGGTGTGCTGTGATTGGGCAGCTATCCAGTGCGTTGTGATTGGCCGAATACTTCAAGCATGTGACGGAAATGTTACGTCCCTTACCATACTGTGATGCCTGCGGCAACCACATGTGACGACCCCGGGCTGGACTCCGCTTCGTCCACGGTGAAAGCCGATCCGGTGATCCACAGCGCGAAGTTGATGTGTTTCCTCAGCGACCAGCACGGATCAGCTCTAGGCATGACGAAGCAGATATCGTCCTCTTTTGGAAGACCAAACAAAGTAGTTTCGCATTCACAACGAAACACACAGCGTCTTTACGACATGGAGGCGGCGGCACCAACAATACTACAGCGAGAATAAAAGTTATGCATTCTTTCTTTGCGTGAACATTTGGGCGGCGTTATGCAAATCTTCCCACATAGTGAGGTAGATATGTGGGGGCGTGTTAGAACGAGCCGTTTTAGGTAGGTGTGGCTGACTCTTAACTTTTATAAAGAATATCTCTTTGGATTTGAGACTTTAGTCTTTGCAACTTTACAGATCTTCTTTATGCACCAAGAGCTTGTAACGCTCCAAAGAGAAAGGAACAATTGAAATCGCATCATATGACCCCTTTAAGAGATATACAGTTCAACTTCGAAGGTATTTTCATTATTTACAAATTTCAGCACAAAACAAAGTTCAAATTGAAGAATAAAAAAAATGCAATTGATCTTACAGAACTGGGCTGTCATCCCACATATAAATGATGTAGGGAAATACAATTTCATAAATACTTCAATGGCCAATTTTCATAAACAAGACAAGGGAAAATCATACTTTATAATCATGAGGGGTGAGCCACTGGCTCACATTACTCCAGGATATTTGGCTCAGATTAACCCACTCTCCTACCATTTCAACAAACTTGCATCATCCAGTAGTTTAGAGCTAACATCATGCTAACAGTATAGCCCCATACTATAACTTCCTAAAGTACAAACACGTCTGCTATTTCTCCAGATTTGTCTGTAATTGTTCAGACACAAGAAGGATGGGTCCTTGAATATAAAAAAATCACATTGAACAGCCAAAATCTGTTTTTTGAGTTACCAATTATTCCATGGGCCTCTTTTATCTCAGGGTGATATAACTCATATAGTTGTGGTCTTATCACCAATTTTGTTTAAAGTTGTCTAAGGGGTGGCTTAACTTCCCTGCAGGCTCAAATCACCCTGCTCACCCCTATATATACACTATATATATATATATATACTATATATTTTAATTCATATAGCTTAATTTAAAGGTAAAGAGAAGTTTGTTCTTGGTAGTAAAGATTAGAATCCTACTATGGAGAAGGCCTACTCATGAATATTAATTAGGGCACGTTAAAGATGCTGAGTAACTTCAAAGTCCCTTTAAGGTATTTTAATGTCTTTGGTAACTTTCCTATAGCGTTTAGTTTAAAATATTTGTAATAATGCAGAAAATGTTCACGATGTTGTAGGAGTGTGCACTTCTGCTAAATCAGTTAGACGAGCGGCACGTTACGTAATTAATATTCATGAGATAATCCTTTCCCGTAGTAGGATCGGTGAGCGCATCGGCTTCTGCGCATGCGCATGAGGGAGAGCGTTGAGTAGGGAGCGCACCAAAAGTTTGGGAGTTTTCGGTGGGCTGAGTGTATTAATGGGACGCCCCGGCGTTCAGTGTGTGTTTGCCAGTGTTTTATGCGCGTGACAATTTCTCACAGTGGACGAGGAGTTCTTTTACAGCTTTTTTATTTAGTTCTAAATCGGATTACATGCGTAATGATGTGAAGTAAGACGTAAGTACTGTTGAGTTCGCTGCACCGCACACCAAACTGACCTCTGAGTTGAATTTCGCATTGAGTTTGCGTTTTCACTGCCATTATCCAGCAGTGTTTCCCGCGGGATCGAGAGTCTTTGCCATGTTTAATCGCACAGGTGTTTATTTAAGGCACGTCGACACTAATTACACATTCATCCTATGTGCGCGAAATAAGCTTTCTGTTCCACTCATTCCTCCTGGAGGTGTTTTTTTATTATTTCTAGGATATTTCAAAATAACAGCGTTTAATAAGCTAATAACGTTATTGTTCGCTCGACGAAGACGCTGACTGCAGAGACAACTTTCCGAGACGTTCAGTGTTGGGGGTAACGCGGGTTACGTAATCAGATTACTTTTTTC
>NW_015506329.1:53599-56810 GCF_001515645.1 Sinocyclocheilus grahami | reverse complement strand
TTTATGGAGTAACGCAATATTGTAATGCATTACTTTTAACAGTAAGTTTCCCCGGCACTGTAACAAAGGTTGATGGAGCGCGCTCAGGTGGTATTGAAAAGAAGTAACGAGTACAGTCTGCAGTCAGGTTTCTATAGTGTTTGTGTCCACGAAACAAAGTCGTGTTTTTAACGGCATCATTCTATTGTCAATTCCATTCTATTTGTGTTTCTGATAGACCGATATATATGGGCCAGTAGTGGGACTTTTTAAGGTGATCTGCATTGATACGTTTGCTTGTGCAGGTTCTTTAATAAACATCTGCCGACTACATTATCAATCAAATATCATATATATATATATATATATTTAAATATACATGTGAACTCCCAGGTGAAAAAAGTGCACTTCCATAATGCACTTAAAGTGCTCTATTTTCACTCTAATTTTGTATCTAATATACTAAAAATATTCTTTAGTACTAAAATGTGCTTTTTAACATACTATCTCAAACTGTAGTACACTCAAACCCATCTTTCATACACTAGTACAATCAGGTTTACTACAAGTGGTAACTAAATGCATTTGTGAAATACAGAGATAGTGTGTTAAAAGTATTTGGTTCATATTCATGATGTCCCAAAATAGCACAGTTGAGTGCACTTCGAAGTTTATCTGAAGAAGTACTAAAGAATATATTTTTAAGTATATTAAGTACAAAATTGGTGTGTGTGAAAGTAGAGCACTTTAAGTACCTTATGGAAGTGCACTTTTTTCTACCTGGGCTCCTGTTTAAAAGCATCCCGAGATGCACCTCATTGATGGCTGAGAGAAGGAATAGTGTGAGGAGAGTTTTAATGTCGGCGCACACTTCCTATACTTTGATTCCCATTCTTTCAGTTTGATTATTATTATTCCAAAAAGTGGGAAACGGCGCGGACTGTAGTATTTGTAACTAAGTGCACGTTCACATGGATTCCAGTTACGGCATGCTCATGTTTTTGGCAGCACAGCCTCTTGTTTGCTCTGCCAGTAATCCAGAATCTGTGTCAGCTTCACTTTTTCCCTTTTTCTGTCATTGTCCTGTGGCCTCATTCGCATTGATTTACTGGACTAGAGGAAGGAACATCACGTAGGGTGTGTAGATGCTCGGAGCACACGGCACATGTGGCAGGAGTTCCTCCGAGGAGGAAGGAAGCACACAGGGCTTGAGTGCTTCACGCGCTGGGAAATCTCAACACCTTGGACCCTTTTGAAAGTGTAACCTCAGGTTAAACTCTTCCCTGGCACAAGCACAGAGGGGAAGCACACACTCATTACAGACACCCTCGTGTTAATTGGGTGACGAGCTGCCAGGTGCCTGACCCCATAGGCTCACTTTGGGTTGCCCCATTGCTGTAAACAGCCTCATTGTTCGTTGATGGGTGCTCGTGTGTTTACGCAAGTGAGGATGAACTGCATGATGTAATCTGGCCATGCTATAGGATTTGTGACTTTTTGCATTAAACCAAATTATTTCTGGGTAGTTATTTTTAGGTTAATATGTATGCCGTATATGTATACAACACCAGTCAAAAGTTTAGAAAATTGTGACTTCATGTTTTGAGAGGAATCAATCAATGTTAAAGATAGCTTTTTTCTAATAACTGAACTAATAACCCCATAGCAACACCTTAGCAACCACCTGGATACCCTAGAAACCGCATAGCAACACCCTAGCAACCACCCCAGGTACACTAGCAACCGCATTGCAACACCCTACCAACCACCCCATGTACCCTAGCAACACCCTAGCAACCACCCCAGGTACCCTAGCAACTTCATAGCAACACCTTAGCAACTGCCCGGGTATCCTATCTATCTATCTATCTACTTTTTGCAAAATTCATTGATAAATATGTTCAAAAGAGCAGCAATTATTTGAAATAGAACTATTTTGTAACGGTATGAATCCCTTTACGGTCACATTTGTTTAGTTGATAATCAGAATTGCAGATCAGAAATGTTTCTTGAGCAGCAAATCAGTATATTAGAATGATTTCTGAAGATCATGTGACACTGAAGACTGGAGTAATGATGCTGAAAATACAGCTTTATCATCAGACATTTTTTTATTTTTGAATATATTAAAATAGAGAACAGTTATTTTAATTCATAGCTATAATTTTAAATTGTATACTGTATCATCATAAAAACAGTAAAAAAAAAACAATATTGCTTTTAGAAATAGTTTTTATGTTGATCAAAGAAATTCAGCATTGGTGAGCATGAGACTTTAAAAAACTTGAATATATTAAAATAGAGAACAGTTATTTTAATTCATAGCTATAATTTTAAATTGTATACTGTATCATCATAAAAACAGTAAAAAAAAAAAACAATATTGCTTTTAGAAATAGTTTTTATGTTGATCAAAGAAATTCAGCATTGGTGAGCATGAGACTTTAAAAAACTTTTTTTTTTTTTAATTTCAAACTTTTTAATGATAGTATATATAAAATTCCAACTATTTATTGTAGTTTTACAACTAATTATAGATTAGTCACAAGCTATTTAGAGAAGTAAGTTGGCTAGTATCTATTTTTGTTCTCGTGGATTTTTAGTGATTTTAATTTGCATGCTGTTTTTGCAGTGTTCAATTCAAGTTTATTTGTACAGCGCTTTTCATGATACCAGTCATTGCAAAGCAACTTTACAGCAAATTATTTAGTGGTAGGTTATCAGCGGTGACTTTCAGTTAATGTACATATGGCAGAAATGTACGGAAAAATCAATTAAAGACATAATCAAACAGACGATGAACACTATTAACAGCAATTATTATATGATGCAATCAAACTTATAGCAAAATGTGGTAGTTCTGTATGTTGTTTCAGGGTTGGCATCATCTGAGGTCCTCTGAGGGGTTGCATCATCTCTTCTCAGGTGTTCTGGATCCAGACTGAAGCTTGTGTCAATCCTAGTTAACATGGGATGTTAATCCCATGGTAAAACAGAGAAACAAATAGAGACATTATTAGCGTAGCTGCTGTTCCAACCAAGCAAATTGATTTGTTTAACCCAAACTAAAGAATAATAATGTGCATTTGATCAGATATAACTGCAGTACAAGATTATGAGATGCATTATTTGAATGCTTGGCCAAAGAGATGTGTCTTTAATCTAGATTTAAACAGAAAGAGTGTGTCTGAACCCCGAACGTTATCAAGAAGGCTATTCCAGAGTTTGGGAG
>NW_015506329.1:15053-52681 GCF_001515645.1 Sinocyclocheilus grahami | reverse complement strand
GACCTTAGGGAGCGTGATGGATTGTAGCGTGGTAGAAGACTAGTTAGGTACGCAGGAGCTAACCCATTAAGGGCCTTATAGGCAAGTAATAATATTTTGTAACTGATACGGAACTTAATAGGTAGCCAGTGCAGAGACTGTAAAATTAGGGTAATATGATCATGTTTTCTTGACCTGGTAAGGACTCTAGCCGCTGCATTTTGGACTACCTGTAGCTTGTTTACATCAGTGCGCACGCGTCTTTCACACAGCATACAGCGGTGTTGTGCATTTTGACCAGTTGATGAGAAAAGTATTCTTAAAATGTATTCAAAATTCGGAATAATTTGTAATATATAATTATTCACGGTATTTAGAAGTGCCCACGATAACAATATCGTGCATATTCATTACCGTGATATATCGCATTACCGAATACCGGCACAAGTCTACTGTACAAGAAGTAACAGTACATCCGTCTAGTTGCAAATTGTAATCCAAGAGATTCTGTGTACTGTTTTTTTGGTCCAATAAGTATCTCTCTCTCTTATCCGAATTGAATAGGAGAAAATGATTGGTCATCCTATCTTTTAAATTTTTTAACACTCTGTTAGCTTGGATAATTTAGAAGTTTCTTCTGGTCTTGTTGAGATATTTAGTTGAGTATCATCAGCATACAGTGGAAACTAATCCCGTATTTTCTAATAATATTACCAAGGGGCAACGTGTATATTGAAAATAGCAGAGGATCTAGGACAGATACTTGTGGCACTCCATGTTTTACTGGTGATAATTGAGATGACTCCCCGTTTAAATAAACAAAGTGGTAGCAATCGGACGGGTAGGATCTAAACCAGGGGTGGCGAACTTCGGTCCTGGAGAGCCGCAGCCCTGCAGAGTACAGCTCCAACCCTAATTAAAACTCACCTGCCTGTAGCTTTCTAGTAACCCTTCAGACCTTGATTAGCTTGTTCAGGTGTGTTTGATTAGGGTTGAAGCAAAACTCTGCAGGGCTGCGGCTCTCCAGGACCGAAGTTCGCCACTGCTGATCTAAACCATCTTAAAGCCTGCCCTTGAATACCTGTATAGTTTTGTAATCGATCTATGAGTATGTCATGATCTATAGTGTCGAACGCAGCACTAAGATCAAGTAAAACTAGCAATGAGATGCAGCCTTGGTCTGACTCAAGAAGCAAGTAATTTGTAATTTTAACAAGTGCAGTTTCTGTGCTATGGTGGGGCCTGAAACCTGAATGAATTTCTTTATAGAGATCTTTTTTTGCAAGGAGCAGCACAATTGAGCAGACAACTTTTTCTAAAATTTTAGATATAGATTTGAAATGGGTCTGTAATTTGCCAGTTCACTAGGATCTAGTTGTGGTTTCAGGCTTAATAACCGCCAACTAGAATGGTTTTGGGATGTGACCTAAATATAACGACGAGTTAAAGGGGTCATATGATGTTGCTAAAATGAACATTATTTGGTATAATGACATGTTTATGAGGTTTTAAAAAAAGTAAAAAAAAATGTATAAAGATTTTTATAAAGCTCATCGGTCTGAAAAGCGAGGTGTGCTCTGATTGGCCAGCTGTCCAGTGCGTTGTGATTGGCCGAATACCTCAAGCGTGAGACGGAAATGTTACGCCCCTTACCATACTGTGATGCCGTGTCTGGCCGGAGCGACGAGACAAAAACATGAAAACCCATTATAAACGAGGCATTTGTTGCATCCAGTTGGGACATAATTATGGATTATAATGACTTATACTGTCTTTTTATGCATTGCATCGTGCCGCGTAAACACAAAACCATGTCTGCATTTGTGATCAGAGAAATGACATACAAGCGCTACTCTACACTGCTCAAAACTCGCTTTTGAATCTTCAGTGGCCAATCCTTTAAATGAAAACGTACTTACAGTCTGTGAGTCAGAACAGCCGGCATTGTAGTCTACTCTTCCAGGATCAGGAAACTGTTCTCCATAAAATGTGCTGCACTGAACTGAACTGTTCTGGAACAGTGTTGTAAATACAACTTAACCACTGATTTCTAGTCATGTCCTCTTTTGGAAGACCAAACAAAGTAGTTTCGCTTTCACAATGAAACACACGGCAGGCTTGAGTGAGCGGAGGCGGGTGGGCCAGAGAACAACGCGGCCGGCGGATTCGACGGAGCGTCCGGCGGGCTTGCGGCAACCACATGTGATGACCCCGGGCTGGACTCCGCTTCGTCCACGGTGATAGCCGATCCGGCGATCCACAGCGCAAAGTTGATGTATTCCCTCAGCGACCAGCACGGATCAGCTCTAGGCATGACAAAGCGGTTATGGTCCTCTTTTGGAAGGCCATATAAAGTAGTTTCGCTTTCACAACGAAACGCACAGCGCCTCCACGACATGGCGGCAGCAACAATACTACAGCTATTGGGTGCGATGAATGAAGCTGAAGTATTAGATGCTGTAGAATCTAAATTTGTTATTGTATTTCTGTTATCTATTTAATCAGTGAAGAAATTCATAAAGGCATTACTATTAAACTGTGAGGGAATATTTAGATCGGGTGGCGTCTGGTTATTTGTTAATCTAGCCACTGTGCTAAATAAAAACCTAGGATTGTTTTGGTTATTTTCTATGAGTTTGTGGATATGCTCGGCCCTGGCAGCTTTTAGAGCCTGTCTATAGCTGGACATACTGTTTTTCCACACAATTCTAAAAACTTCCAAGTTAGTTTTTCTCCATTTGCGCTCAAGACTGCGAGTTTCTTTCTTGAGAAAATGGGTATTACTGTTGTACCATGGCACAGTATGTTTTTCTCTAACCATTTTCAATTTGATGGGGGCAACAGCTTCTAATGTATTAGAGAAGGTAGTGCCCATGTTGCTAGTCATTTCGTCTAGTTCAGGGGTGCCCAAACTCGGTAAACTCCTGCAGAGTTTAGCTCCAACTCCAATTAAACACACCTGAACCAGCTAATCAAGCTCTTATAGGCATACTAGAAACTTACCAGCAGGTGTGTTGAGGAAAGTTGAAGCTAAACTCTGCAGGACACCGGCCCTCCAGGACCAAGTTTGGGCACTCCTGGTCTAGTTCATGTATATTTGTGGGTTCACAGAGCAGTTGAGATAAAAGTTGTTGTTTCAGTGTATCTATCTTGTTTCCCACTGCAGATATACATCACAGCCGTGAGGAGAGTGGGCAGCGTCTTTCTTGTGGACTTTTCACCTGTGGTATATAATTTGTCTGGAAACGAAATCTTCGACTTTTCATGGAACAGACTTTGACACCCAAGAACAAGAAGTGAAATTCATGGCCCCCATCCCCATCCCTCCACTCTCAATCCCTCCTCCTCCTCCTCCTCCTCCTCCGCCCGTCTCAGCCAGCGGTCTGACCCGAGTCGACTCTGGCCGCAAACACCGGCTTCGCAACCTCAACTGGGAGCGGATCCCCAAAGAGCGTGTGGAGGGCCGTAAGAGCGTGTGGAGCGGCTCTCTGGATGAGGACTGTGAGCTCTCCATTGACCTGAGGTCTCTGGATGAGCTCTTTGGGCAAAAAGAGGGTGACAGGCCAGACCGGGCCAGCGGCTTCCGGCGCAGTTTACGGCACTGCGGGTCTCCACAAGAGACTAGTGTGGACAAAGTAAGAGCAAGTTTCATTATCTACCACATGGATGAAAATATATTTTATTGGATTGTACTGTTTTTAATGTAAATAGACAACTGTTTTATTTAGAGGTGTGTCTAACTGATTTATTTAAAAATGTATCACTGAATGTATTTTAGATTTTTTTTTTTGTCTAGTGTACAAAGTCTTTTATTGCCTTTTGTTAAGTCAACTCACCTTTATTTATATAGCACTTCTAACAATACAGATTGTGTCAAAGCAACTGTACAGCATTAATTAGGAAAATAGTGTCAATGCAAATGCAAAATGACAATAGTAAACACTCATTTTTCAGTTAAAGACAGTTCATCATTGAATTCAGTGATGTCGTCATCCAGTTAAGTTTAAATAGTATCTGTGCAATCAAGTCGACGATATCGCTGGAAATTAAGTGTCCCCAACTAAGCAAGCCAGAGGCGACAGCGGCAAGGAACCAAAACTCCATCGGTGACAGAATGGAGAAAAAACCTTGGGAGTCACATTGTGCAGAGGACTCAACTGATTCCTGTTTTGTTAATTGTATACCTTGTATAATTTATTCAAAGATCGCCGTGAAAAATAATAAAAAATAGCCTTGATGCTGGCATGGCATTAAAAAATGAATAAATAAATAACCACATGGATGAAGCTAAGGTTGTACAAAGCTACATTCTTTTTTTTTTTTTTTTGCAACATGAAATTGTTGGTCTTTTGAAAGCCCTGCATTGTTGGTTTAAGGTCATAACCATCATATAACTTTCAGACACAGGACATTGTTCATAAACAGCTGAATGGAGCAGAACAATGGAACAGATTAGAGTTTTATGAAAGTTAAGCATTTAATTTCACACGCTCATGGCTCAAGATGCTGGAAAAACTAGATGCAATAACAAAGACCTCATCTGCATGTGTTCAATTAAAAAAATATTTGCAGGAATTGTCTTAATTTATTATTGAAGGCAATGTACTTTTTGCAAAACATTATTTTTTTAAATAAATGTATAAACTGCATTATAATAAACAATTTCAATATGTACAGCATGTTTAGTGAAGACTTTTAAACAACTTTATATCGTTTTATTGAAACTAAGCGGTCACTTTTGCAAACTTGTCTGAGTTTGTGTGCTGATTACCTTAATTTGTGTTTGCAGGTTACGCTGCTTGACTCAAAACGCAGCATGAATGTTGGGATATTTCTGCGGCAGTTGAAAATGTAAGTTTTTGTTTCATTTTTACTAGTTATGAACAGTATAGATTAGCCAGGCCACTTAAGATGATATTTGCACATTTATCTGAAAAAAAATTGAGCAAAATTGCTGTCCACCAACGTTTACCATCCAACCTGCCAGAACTGGAGAGGCTCTGCAAGGAGGAATGGCAGAGGATTCCCAAATCCAGGTGTGAAAAACTTGTTGCCTCTTTCCCAAAAAGACTCATGGCTGTATTAGATCAAAAGGGTGCTTCTACTAAATACTGAGCAAAGGGTCTGAATACTTAGGACCATGTGATATTTCAGTTTTTCTTTTTTAATAAATCTGCAAAAATGTCAACAATTCTGTGTTTTTCTGTCAATATGGGGTGCTGTGTGTACATTGAGGAAAAAAATTAACTTAAATGATTTTAGCAAATGGCTGCAATATAACAAAGAGTGAAAAATTTAAGGGGGTCTGAATACTTTCCGTACCCACTGTATATATATATATATATACACACACACTGTATTGGCCACCCTGCTCTATAGACATCTGTATTGGCTGTTTTAGAAATGGGGGCAGTGATATTGTCCCATTTGTTACAAACAGGAAGTGAAGGTTTCCTAGAGAGAGCGTCTTAACACTTCAGACAGGCAATAGCTGCAGGTTATGTTTATTTTTGAGCCATTGATTGCCCTCAGAAGATGCTGTCCCATCAGAACAGCTGGGTTTGATGGGCACTGAACGTGGTCAGAGGTCACACCTGCCTTTTGGCCAAATGAGCCTTGATGAGAAATGGAACCTGATCTCTTCACTGGCTTTTCATCATTTGCACTGAGATTAAATGTCAATTTTGATTCAGGTGTTTCCAATGAAATGTTACAGAGTGAAAGCAACTCATACAGGAAATCATAAGCCTTAAATCATTATTCATCTTTCAATGCAATTGTCTTTGTTTTATGAAAAAGGGTTGTTTTTTCTTGTCCGCACTTGCTTGCTGAGTAAATATATGGGTGCAGCAGTGCCCATTTGAGTTTGGAAAGCCTTTCCATGGGACTGATATCTGTCAGAACATGTGGAGGAATTATGTAGAAGTGCTTATGCTGGCAAACACATTTCCCTGTGTGTGTAAGCGCACACTTTTGAAGTGTACTAGTATGAATTATACTCAGCTGTGACCAAAGCAGGTCTTTGTTGCCGTAGGAAATCAGGAAACCGCAAGAGCCTTCAGTACTATCTGACATGAACAATTAGGCCAGAAAACATATAAACCAGTGTGGTGTTGTTGAACCTCTTTTGATTAGCAAAATAACCAGCTGTGGGCTTGACGTGTGTGTGTGTGTGTCCTTTCCTCTGGCCTGAGGAACCAAGTGAAACTGGACTGACAAGCATCTGTGGCCTCATTTAGGACCAAATTCAAAACTCTGTCCAGAGACTAGATTTCTGTAGCGGATTACCACAGAAATTACCACATTTATTTACAGTAATGCATTTAAAATGAAAGTCTAGGGGCAAGTGTTGCACTGGAGAAGTGTTAAAAAGCACTGCATTTTTACAAGTATTACCATAGAAACCATGTGAATGTTAATGTAATGCTACTGTGCTAAAACTCAGTCACTGACCTTTCTCTGTCCATCTATAGTACGTACTATTCGTTTTCACACGCTATAGACACCAAAAAGGGAGTTTACACAGAAAGGGACACTTGCCCCATAGACTTCCATTGTAATTGCACAAATATGTACCAGGATTATTAACTAAAACCATAAACAATTTTCATTTCTTTAAATAAAAATAAAAAAAGACTAAAAGAAAACAAGCTTATTTTATTACAGCTAGTTGCCAAAGCAGCGTTTCTCATTTTGGTTTAGTTTAAATGAAAGTACTAAAATGTCAATAACTAAAACTAAAATACTTTTAAACTGAGGGATAAAGTAATTTCCATTGAAATAAAAAGCTTCTTTTTTTTTTTTTTTTTTAGATTGTATAAAAGTAGAACCCCTGACTCTTATTCCTGATTCAGCTGAGCCAGAGATTTGTACTGTATATGGACCGAGAAAATACTTGAGAGTGATGTGATTTTCCGAGTGTTTGCTCTTCCCTCAGTGCTGCTCGGGAGATTGTGGAGGATGTGCGGCGAGGCGTCGGAGAGCGTTACGGAGCTGAGAAACTGACAGAACTCTGCAAGCTGCTGCCTGATAATGAAGAGGTATTGCCACACAGAATCAGACACGTCTGTCCTTCCACGCTTCGGTCTGCTTCATATTAAAAGCAATTAGACATGATGCTGCTTGTTTGAAATCATCCGTTTACTCCGCATGATCTCCTGTTACTCTTTCTGATTATAAGAAATGTGATACTTCTGACCAGGAAAAATCTCGCTGGGCTGATGAGACAGTTTGCCTTAGAAATAATTTCTTTAAAGAGAAAATTGAGACCGTTCATACTAAAATCCAGCCACAATATACTACAAGTGAAATCAAAGAATGAACAGGTGTGACAGCATTTTGAAGTAAATCTGGTCAAAGGGAAGTTATTGTGGAGCTCACCGGCGCAAACCTTCTGTAAAACTTCACTCCAGCTGTTAAAGACTGTGAACTGATGTGGAATTGCTACTGGTCCGTGACTATTATGTAACTGAGGCATGTGCTGCTATGTGGCTCCACCGTCTTTAATTTCTTCATTCAGCCTAACACACTACAGTAGGGCTGTCAAAAAAAAAAATTTGAATATTCGTTGAATTTAAAATAAAAATCCACGTTCGAATGCAAAAACGTTGCATTCGAATTTTAGGTGTGCATCAGGAAGCCTTATCAGTGGCGCACGAAATACGATAAAAATGTAAATGTCATTGAACTGTAGTGTTTTTCATAGCTTATCCAGCTGAACCCACTAAATGCGGCGCTGCTACGCCGTTCATTCAAAATATTGCGGAAAAAGAGAACATCAATGCGGAGAAGATGTTGTTGTTTACATCAAAACTGAAACCAAGCCGTTCACACAGAACGCATATTTATCACATTTTCTAGAGGGACATCTATCAGCGTTGCACTCGCGTCTCGCACAAGAGAGTGGCATGTTTAGAAAGCCATGTAAGTTAAAAAACATGTCTCGAGACTTTATGGCGGTTTTTCCCCATCCCACTGTATCTCATGTTTTTAAATGAAGAAAGTAGCCTACTCTTTGTGATTGGTTTTCGGTCCTTTGTATTAAACTATACATACATGCATGATGCTGTTTTGTTTCTAATTGTTTAAGCACCTTTATTAATTAAATATGGTTTATAAACATTATTTTAAACACTATGCACTTTTTTTCAAATATAGACCTGTTATTTTATTCCTTTGAATAAACGTGCATTAGTAATATTTTGTTCGATGTGCCCTCTTGTGGCCTCAGGAGAGAAGCCAAAAGCTTTTTTTCCCCCTAACTGAAATTATGCCTTTTAAATTAGAATATAATTCGAATTTTGATCATATTTAAATACAAAATTCGAATGTAGTTTTTCAGCCATTTTGACAGCCCTACACTACAGCTCCTGCTAACATATCCATGGCATATTCCAGCACATTGCATAGAATCCTGTACCCCAGAATGCTGTGTGATTTAGGGAAGTCTAGAGGAATGTTATTTATTTATATATATATATTTTTTTTTTTTTTTTACTAAAATTGGATTGAAGATTAAACATTTTTTTTCAAGAAATATAACTGAATGCTGTTTCACTTGCAATTGGAAAAAAGTGCATGTCGTGACACCATAGACATGTATAGTGATGCTATACAAAGCGTCATGGTACCATACAATAGTGTTAATTCATAATTCAAATATTCAATACATACTCAAATTAAACCCCATTTACAGAAATGCATATACACTCAGCAAAAAAGAAACGTTCTCTCGCATTCAACTACTTTTATTTCCAGCGAATTTCTTATCATGTGTAAATATTTGTTTAACATAAGTTAAACCGCTGAGACAAACTGAATGAGTTATTCTAAAGGAAAAATATTACATTTAGTCATTTAGCAGACGCTTTTATCCAAAGCGACTTACAAATGAGGACAATGGAAGCAATCAAAATCAACAAAAGAGCAATGATATGAATTATATAATAAATAAAAAGAAAGCAGATAGAATAGAAAAAGAATAGAGCAAGCTAGTGTAAGAGGCCTTGTTTTGCTTTTGTTAATTCTATAATAAATAAAAAGAAAACAAATAGATGGAATACAAAAAGAAAGCAGACCAATTTTCCCTCTCAAACCAATTTTCCTCTGAATATTCATTTAATGTAAGGATAAGTGTCAATTAGTCCAATATATGAGCTGTGAGCTGTCATTAATGCAATTTACAGTAAAGAAACGCCTCTTTGTATATTAAAAGCATATAACTCAAAATACTCTTCTACGCATGTTTACATTTTGTTAAATAGTTTGTCTTAACAGCAAGAAAGTGGCCTTTAGATTTAAAGACATGCATGAAACAGACGCAGCTCAAAAGAGAGATACGTGCAATAATTGAGAGCGTTTATAGAAACTTTATATAATTAAAACTGTAATTGGATTTTGATGAAAAAAATGAGTAAATTAAAAATGAATTGTTGGAACCTCAGATAGTGGTGTGTGATTGATTAAGTCCATGTCATTAAAATCTCTCTCCAATCAGGCTACCAAAGTTGACAACCCTGGTTATAATCAGTGAATCTAATACTTTAGTATCGTGATACCACCATAGTGCCAGTATACTGTGCAACCCTAGTATCCAGTAGTGTTTTATCTGACGCTTGTGCATCAACACGTATCTCCTGGTGTGAAGTCAGTCTGAGGTCTCTTGTGCTCTCAGGGAGGTTATGCTGGGAATGCTGCTGGATTCAGGATTTCCTCTTTACTCAAATTGGCCGACACCAAAGCCAACAAGCCAGGCATGAACCTCCTGCATTTTGTAGCCATGGTAAGTATCACAGGTAAACATGTAATAAGCCACACTTTCATAGATAAAAATAAAGTAAATGAAGCTGCTGTGGTCATCGTTGTGATAGAATGGAATCAGTAGGACAGAATTCTGGATCAGTGTGAGTGTGTTTTTTTCACTTTCAGGAGGCTGTGAAGAAGGATAAAGACTTGCTGATGTTTCCCAGCCGCTTGAGTCACGTTGGTCCAGCTTCAAGGTCAGGATCCAAACAAGCTTTTAACAGGGTCAAAATTCCCAAGCTCCCAGTCCAATAGAATATTAATGGATTAATCTCCCGAAACCTTTCAAGAGCATGTCTGGGTCACATTTCATCCCAAAATCAAAATAATATTTTACGTTTAATAAAGAAGATCTAGAGAAATGTAGAAAATAATCACACTTTAGTTAGGGGCTCAATTCACTATTAACTAACTAGTGACTAAGACATCTGCCTTCGTAAACTTTTAGTTTGTTGCTTGTTGATAGTTAGTAAGGTAGTTGTAAGTTTAGGTACAGTGCCTTGCGAAAGTTCTTGGTTTTTTTTCTGATATGCATTATCAGCTGATAGACCTTTTATTAAGACGTGTGTGCCTTTCCAAATCATCCCTATTCAGTTGAATTTGCCACAGGTTCACTTCACTTGAAGTGTAGTGACCTCTACAAGCAATATGAATGCTCCTGAGCTAAATTGAAGCTGTCCCAGATAAGTGTTTGAATACTTCAGTGGAATCCAGAAGGAATAATGCAGTGGAATCATTTACATTTTTTATTTTTAATACATTTGCAAAGATGTTAAAACCCTTTTTGTTTCCTTTTTTTTTGCCATTATGGTGTGTGGAGTGTAGAATAATTTGGAGAAAAAAGCAATTTAACATAAGGCAGCAACATAACAAAACGTGAAAAAAAAATGAAGGGGTATGAATACTTTCGCAAGGCACTGTATGTGGTCGGTTTAAGGGATCTAAAATATGGTAATGCAGAATAAGGCATTAATATATGCTTTATAAGTACCAGCCAATAGGCTATTAATATGCATGCTAATAAGCAACTAGTTAATAGTAAGAATTGGTCCCTAAACTAAAGTGTTACCAAAAAAAACCCCTCTCTTTAAAGTATTTTACATCAGGCTTTTTTGTTGTTGTTCTGACTTTGTTCTTTTTTTATTTTTATGTTGGAGTGAAATATGACCCAGTTTTCACAAGGTTTTGTGAAATTTGCTTTTTTTATATATATATTTCACAAATATTGCAGTTAGAACTACATGTTCCTCAGTGATTAATCTTAGAAAGAAAACTTAAATCACAGTTGTTGTTTTTTCTGGTCAGGTTGTCAGAAGAGTCTGTGGTGGAGGATCTTTCTCGACTACAAAGCAGAGTCGCTGAACTCCGAGTTAGAGCTCAGGCTGATGCTGAAATCGAGCAGCAGACCAGAACATTTCTAGAGGTTCGTTCACATCGATGTCGAGATCATATTCACAGATGTGCATGTGTCTATTCAGCTTGCAGTTTCATAATTTCTTCGTTCAGGTTGCGGAAGTGAGGCTGCAGGAATCTCAGGACGAGCTGGAAAGCTTACAGAAGACCAGTAAGGCCCTTGTGGATTTCTTCTGTGAAGATGACAAGTCCTTCAAACTGGAGGAGGCCTGTCTTATCTTCCACTGCTTCTGCCATCGCTTCCAAAGAGCCGTGCAGGTGAGCAGCCTTGTGTTGAATCATGTTGACTGGACTGTCTCTTTAAATTACAACCAAATAAAGTGTAAAATGTCCAGTACTTGCCTGAAGCTAGCTGATGGTTAAGACACACAAAGTTTAACTTGATATTTTTTCATGTCAATGTGACTCATAACAACGTAAACAGCACTTAAGTGATGTTTAATTGGTTTGTTAATGTTATTATATAATATAAATATTAGTGCTGTCAAACAATTAATCGCATCCAAAATATAAGTTTTTGTTTACATAATGTGTGTACTGTGTATATTATGTATATATAAATACACACACACACACACAGTAAATATTTTGAAAATATTTACATGCATATATTTATATTATATATAAATATATTTAATATAAAAACAACATATTTTTCTTAACACATGCATGTGTGTGTATTTATGTATGCATAATAAATATACACAGTACACACACATATTATGTAAACAAACTTTTATTTTGGATGCGATTAATCATTTGACAGCACTAATAAATTTTCTCTACTAAAAAAAAAATGGGGGAAAAAAATAGATTTTTTGATTTTTGAATCCCAATAATATTGAAAGATGTTTTTTTTCCCAATCAGAAGAACCATGATTTCAAACAAACAGTCATCCAAGCATTAAACTTTTTTTAAATGTAAAATTCTATTTCCAGATTATGCCAATAAAAAGCTTGTAAATAGACAAAAATAAAGGGATTTTTCATGTAATAAATGTAGACATTTTTGCTAATATCCAATAAGTGCATGTGGTAATGTATACTATATTTACTTGCAAGCATTTTTCTTAATAAATGGAAAATGTCCGGTGGCTTCTATGAACATTTTAACTGATGACATAAATCTGTGACCCATCAGTTCATTTGAAATGGTCGGTTTAAACTGATTTATGGAAATAAAGTTCAGAATCTCAAACATGATTCGTTCCTTTGCTTCCTAACAGGAGAACACAGAGAGGGAAGTACAAGAGCAGCGGCGTTTGGCGCGCGAGCGTGAGAATGTGGAAAAGCGTCGATCTCTGGCTCTGTGCACCGGACTGCAAGCAGAGCAGGAGTCTTCTGAGCTGGAGCATGCGCTGCAGAGGAGCTTGAGTTACACGGGGAGCCGCCGCAGCCTGCGCAGGCTCTCGCAGTACTTCCTCCGCTCCGGCGAGAGAAACGTGAAATCTCACAACACGCAGCACTCAGACCTACATGCTCCCGATCCTGAAGGATTCAGCAGAGACTCGGCACTTAGACATTTGCTGCTGAGGAATGATGCAGACGCCGAGGAGACTAAAGGGATGAATAAAGTCAAACAAGCTCAGCGTTTAAGCACAGATTCAACATGTGACCTGCAGCGAGATGCATTGGCTTCCCCGAATGCTACAAAAAGCCATTCTAGGCTGAATACGAGAACAGTCCCCAGTGAGAACACTTTTGTTGCTTTGGGAAAAACAAGTATCGCGTCACATCAGCAGGGGGCAGTGAATGGCTTGCCGCTCACAGGACTATCCCCTGACAAAGTTTTGAAAGTTGAGAAACCAGTTCAAGACAACTCTGAAAGGCTGACACAGATAGAAACCGATACCTTGAAGGATGCTAAGACTAAAGAGTGTGTAAATGGCAAATCTCAAAAGGGAGTAACACCACAGAGAGAGACATGGTCAAGTGCATCTTCTCCTCCTGAAGATCTAGCCCAGGAGCCCTGTAGCCCAGAACGAGAGCGCGTTTACCCGGCGATTGGAGAGACGCTGGAGTGCCACACCCTAGTGAGGGCCCTTCGCTCCTACGAGAGCCTGTCTCCGACTGTGACGCGGCCGACCACCAATCACTGCTCCAAATGGAAGAAAGAGCGGGAAGCCGAGAAGCGAGACGGCACAAGCTCACCGCATGCCAAGGGTGATTCCCGTCTGGTAAAGACGCCGACTCGAGGGCCAACCAAAAGACTGCTGGTACAGCGAGGAGGGCCCTCCAACAGCAGCGGGATCCCTAGAGTGCGCTCAAAGGCAGAACCGACTCCTGCGGACGGTTTGTCTGCTTGTCAGGTGTCACGGCCTTCCCCTACACACCCCTCGTCCATTCGCACATCGCTAGCGGCGCGCTTCGCTGGCGTTCAAAATGAACTCAAACGCAACAGCAATGCACGCCAGAGGGTAAACGCCCCGTCCGATATGGGGAAACACAAAGTTAACACTCCTGAGAAGCTGACCCAGGATAAGGACAAGTGTCGGGAGCCGTTTGTAAGGGGTTCGCCGCTTCGCGTTTCCAAACGCCTAGCACCCAACTCTGAATCCCAGTCTCCCCAGAGCATACACTCTCCCAGCGCTGCTACGACTGCAAAGACAATCCGCACTGCCATCATAAGTGCAGCCAAAGCCAAGACAACCAAGACTCCTGGCACCAGAATTCCCAAACCGGCTGCCCAGCCCATGTGGAGATGATATCTGGTTTCTTTTGAACTCTGAGTGGCAGTGGGTTGATGTTATCTATGCATGTCGTAACATGCGAAAGGAACTAAATTGATATGATTTTCACTGGTGGGTTTCAAGGTTTTTGTGTGAACGGTCAACTCAAACTGCAGAATGCCAGTAAATACAGGAGCCATTCATTGGACACTAATGCATCCGAGCAGAGTGACTGCTACTTTCTGAGCTCTCCGCTGATTATTCAGGTCACGGCGAATTTCGCCTCTTATTTCAGGACTTTGATGGAAACTGTCAGGAGAGTCTTGTCCAGCACTGTCTTTAGCTCTACCTCTGAACACTCGAATGCTCCGTGCAGGTTACAGCGCACATCGGAAGGATTCCTGCCTGAACCTTCTTTCAGTATGTGTTTAGTTTGTGATGTTAGAATGGAGCTGCCACAGTTAACGACTGAAGTGAACGCTCATGTGGGATATTGATTTTAACTTGCCCTTTGATTCAGGTCAAATCGATTGTTTCCTTGAGTTACAGGTACAAAATAATGATGCAAAACTTGTTCAAATCATGCATGTAATAATTCAAGATCCCAAAGCAAATGTGTCAAAGTAAATAGTGTGTGAGGTGCGTGTCCATTTGTACATGTTGGGTTCCTTCAACTCTGATGCACTTTACAGATGAAAGAGAGATTTAATGCTGGCAGAAACCGTCTTTGTGGTATTCTGCTGTACTTGTGTGTTTTGTTTATATGGAATGTTAAATTAACAATCAAAAACACAGCTGCCATTTGTAATGTTTGTATCTGCAAATAATGAGTATTTGAAATAAAAATGACTTTACTGTTATTCTTTCTGCAAGTAAATGTTATTTAACATTAAATTAATGCTGGTTAGTATAACAAAGGTTACAGCAGCGATCACAAATAAGGATAGATTTGGGAAAAAAATTAAAGTATTATTGATCTTTACCCTTCATATCCCAGTCAACGAGCTTCTTCAAAAGCTGATGTTTAAGTAAGGATGAGGACTTTAAAGGTTGCACCTAAGTGATTATGGATGAAGCATTTTAGCTGAACATTGTTCATAATCAGTGCTATTGTATAAATACCCCACTGGCAAGTGGTAAGTGTGTCACCCATCATTAACATTAACTCCAGCGACTGAAATTGTCCAGTGATACAGAAGTGAGTTGTACAGCTGGTCATGTGATCTCAAAATCATGAGGCACCCTTGAATGTGTCCAAAACCTGAAAAATGCTGCCTTCACGCATAATATACAGAGGTAGGAAGGTAACCACACCCATGCAATATTTGTGTTACATCCGACATCTAAAAATATGCCTCTGTCTGGACAGATTTTCATCCTTAGGTGTTGAGCACATCTCTTAAGTACAGCAAACAGCTGAGCCTTCATCTCATGTGAGTGAACATTTTAAACCATTTGTCTAAAGCGTCATTAATCTCTTTAGTTGTAAAATGAACACAGGTGGAGCCAATGCAATTTAAGCAACTAAGCATCTAAACATGATAAGAGATGCATTTGGGAAGAAAGGACATCTACAATCAAATGTGGTGGTGGTAATCAGTGCTGGATAAAGTTGATTTTAAAGTAATGCATTGCGATATTGCATTACTCTATACTAAAAAGTAACTGAGTTAGTTACTTTCTTATGGAAAGTAATGCATTACATTACTTTTGTGTTACTTTGTGATACCTGAGCTTGACTTGCTTATTTTTCATAACAAAAAAACAAAAGTGCTTTACTTGTTTGAAATAATAACTCTGATATTTTATATCAATATGGTACAAAATTATCCTATTTAAATCAATGTGAAAAATGAGATGGGTCAAAAGTAATCTAAAAGTAGTCTGATGTGTAATGTAATGGATTACATTACTACCATTTTTGTCATGTAATTTTGAATTCGGAAAGGATTTTAACTTGTCAGTAATCTACCCAGCGCTGCTGGTGATAAGGGCAGCTATATTTTAGGTTCTTTTGGATAGCCTTTATTGTTCTCACTCGATCAATGACTTATGCCAAAATGATAAGGTCAGGGTGGGCAAATGAAACTTGCTCTTATTTTGCAGTCCTCATTAACAGCTCATTGTTTTGTGGCCCTCGGTTGCACTCAAAGGCCCCTGATCTCTCGTCCCCTTCTCTTGGAACACAGGCCCTCCCAACTTGTAAAGGTTGCCATGGTGATGCTTCAGGCCTGGTCAAGAATCCCCAGCTGAACAGTGGGAGACGGGAGAGGAAAAGATGCTAGACTTGGGCTCTCAGTGGGAACGACCCTTTTATAGGACATAATGACGCCAGAACTCTTGGGAAAGGCACTAAACCGCTGCTGTCTGTGTATCCGTGTGCACACGTGCCATTCAGCGCATTGCTAGTTTGATCAAGCTCTGTCAATCACGTCGTTATTCTGTGGGAAATGCAAGGAGACTTCCGGAAAAGTCACAGCAAGATTATAATAGGCCTGTTGGAGGCGTTAGACCTCTCTAAACTCAAATACAACGTATTCCTGATACATAAGATGTAGGCTACTTGCATTATGCAAACAAGTACTCGCTTCATTCTTCTGTGTTAAATATTTCTCAGTGTGTGTCGCTTAAAAAAAGTAAAATGCCATTTCATGGTGACTGATAGCAAGATTTATGACATTTTTACACACACATGCATCTTAATCATGAACTCAAAACTGTTTTGACCTGCAAAAAGTTACAGGCTTCTGTAAACCAGCGAAGCAGATTTTCAAAGTGAACTGTCCTAGACTATCAAAAGCAATCAAGGTGTTGTTGTGTATATTGCAAGGGTATTTTGTGTTGTTAGGCAGTTGCTAGGGTGTTGTGGATGTTTGCTTGTTTTGTTGTTTGGTGGCTGTATCTTAAAATCTATAGAAGTTATACTCTTCGTTTTCACAGACAAAGCTTAAGCTTAGTCTCGGACTTAAATGCAGGTCTGAGCTGTTTTAACTGAAATCAACTTGACCTGGCATCTTAAAATAGGCTATGTGAGTGCCATTTATTTGTCTCAAGATGTACAGCAGTAATGTATTTTCTAAGGCACGCGGTCCTAATTGAACCATGGCCTAATTCTGGCTTGATCTAAGCCAAGCCAGAAATTTTACTATACTACTTATAACCAGTGTTGGGGTAATTATTACAAGTAACGCGAGTTACGTAATCAGATTACTTTTTTCAAGTAACTAGTAAAGTAACGCATTACTTTTTAATTTACAAGAGAATATCTGAGTTACTTTTTCAAATGAGTAACGCAAGTTACTTTTTTTCCAGTGTATTCCAGTGTGTCCCCATGCTGAGAGAAATCAGATGTTACTGTAGCTCTAAAATAAATATGAATATGCATTAATTCATCTCACTCACAAAAACAAAAACACTGATTCAGTATTCCTCAAAATGAATAAAATAATGCAACTCAGAATATGACGCAAACCTGCAATAATTAAATGTTAAACAACACAAATATGCTTTATGTATTTAATCCCATTCTATTTGCTTCTGAGCTTCTATGATTCAGTTCAAGCGTACTAATAAGCACACATTACTCTAGACAAACATTAGTGTGTTTGTTTATTGCTGAAGTGTTGAAATGTCTTCTTCTGTATTCTACTGTACTTTCCCTTCAGCCTGAGGCTGATTCATTTCACTTTTGGTGTGAAAAGGCTTTTATATTTGCCAAAAATATAACTTTTTTATAAAAAAAAAAAACAAGCAAGCCCTGTCCAGATTTAAAAAGTAACGCAAAAGTAACGTAACGCATTACTTTCCATAAAAAGTAACTTTTTTATGGAGTAACGCAATATTGTAATGCATGACTTTTAAAAGTAACTTTCCCCAACACTGCTTATAAGTAAGTTTTAAAGGGCCTAACAGTATGTTGTCTTTCTCAAGCAAACATACAGTGTAATGTATGCATGCTAATATTCCGTATAACATTAAAAGATGCGTTTAGCATGTAAAATTGCTTGGTGAGAATGCAAAATATGAATTTCAAGAATAGAACGACTCTTATAAAGTGAGCGGGGCTAAGCGGTCACGTAACGTGTAACCAGGTGTAAACATAGTAAACAGTTTGGAATGTTCTATAATAGGATCTATACGTTTAATACAATAAGTTTTTTCACTTATTTTCAAGTGCATGCATGATTACTACAAATAATAACAATACAAAATATAAACAAATAAGAGAGAAAAAAATAAATGAAAAAGGCATAGCTCACATTAAATTGGAACGAATAAGGATATTAAAAAATAGCTATATATAATAGGATATTTCTTCATAGATTTTTAAACATTTCACAGACTTTTTGATTTTTAACAGTCTTATTTAAGAAATATAAAACTCAAAGTCGGAACAAAACAAATTTAACACAGGGGATGAATTAATTTTTTTTTGTTTATGTATGTGAACTTTTGCTAATAAAACAAAAAGGTTAACAATATTCTAGATCCGTGTTGCTTTTGTTTTCATAATACAAGATAGCATCCTTTAAAGTGACGCAATAATTAATATTCATTCAATTAAATATAAAATCTGCCAAATCAATCCAAAACTTGTTTACGACTTTACAGTCAAAAAATCTGTATCTCTTTCTCATTATTACAAAAACAGCATATATCATCAATACTATGGAGGACGAAACCTGCAAAAACCATAAATAAATACACAAATAAATAAATAAATGTGTGCATAAATACACGTATTCTTGTTTAAATACATAAATAAATAATTACTTATGTGATGAAAGTAGGCACATAAATAAAATAAATTGGTGGGCAAATGGAAAATGTTTAAGGAAGTGCTAAACTCATCCTATTTAGTTTCCTTTGATCACGCATTTATTTCTGAATGCAGTTCCACTTTTTTCCCCTCTGAAACGACACTGGCCGTTTCTTTGGGTCGTTTGTAAAGTCACGGATGCTGCACGGACAGTACAGCTCAGATTTCTATGTATGTTGCTCTGTTAAAGGGAAAAGTGACTTTACTAGGCCATACTGGATTAACAGCATGCATCTGCTGTCAGCGGGAAAGCCCCGCCCCCAGCTATCACGTGACCCGACCCTCTCATTAGCATGCTGCGCGAGGAACAATAAAAGTGGAACTGCATTCAGAAATAAATGCGTGATCAAAGGAAACTAAATAGGACGAGTTTAGCATTTCCTTAAACATTTTCCATTTGCCCACCAATTAATTTTATTTATTTGCCTACTTTCATCACATGTTTAATTATTTCGATATGTATTTAAACAAGAATACGTGTAGTTATGCAGACATTTATTTATTGTTTTTGCAGGTTTCGTCCTCCATACGATATCAGTGAATCTCGCAATTAAAGATTTCGAAGGGTAAAGGGTATGCAGAATTTTCAAAGTGTAGTTATTTTGATTGTATTTTGATTTAAAAGGAATGAAGGAAGCTCTTCAAATCAAGAATCGGTTGAAGAGCGCGGTTCGCTCGCGGCTCAGACGTCACGTGTGAGGTCACGCGGTCTCTTCTTCGATGGTATTCTGCAGCGCTATAAATGCGGGCGCGCTAGTCACGGCGCTCTCTCACTTTTGCGATGTTTCCGCGGAAGAGCGTCGGAGCGGCTGAACATGAGGAACTCCGGCCGCTACAGGAAGGTAAGGTTGTACCAAAACGAGTCGTTGCGTGCAGTTTGTTGAATTATATGAGTATTCAAACTAGGTACTTAATCAAAACGTCTGTTTCGAAATGGTTGATGCTAACTCGTGTGCGAGTTTCGGCACGTGGCTGCGTCCTTGCGGCTCTGGTACAGCGTGTGTGTTACATGTGCTGGTGTGTTAGATTCAAGATCGTCCTGTTGTTGGTAAGCTTTTACGTCAGTATTGTGACCCAAGTTGATACCATCATAGCAGAATGGTTTCTCTGTGATGTCTTCTAAGCTTGGAATAGCATATGCAGGGTTGGCACTGATTTCTGTTGAAACCATCTACGAAAATCTGACAAAGAAGCCTGCTACATCTTTATTTATGGTTTAAAGTCATAATTTGTTTGACGCCTCTTTCTTCTGTTGTAGGAAAGATGTGTGACGATCTACGGGGATCAAGTTCTCCTGCCCACTTTTATTTATTTTGTGAAGTTGAGCACTTAAAAGAGATCAGTGCTCACTGTTAACGGTTCAAACTTTGTCGTCATGACATGCAGATTAATAAAAATGTATGCGTGTACATAGGTGATTTTTAACAACACTGCAACAATGTGAAGAATGAAGAGGTTCTGAATGCACTTTAGGAGTTTTTGCTGTTTTGGCTCCTGGAGCGCCCCGTTCCAGCAGAGGTCCGGTCTAGCCCCTGTTAAACACCTGGACCAGATCAAGCACTTCAGGATCTCTACAGACTTCCAAGTGTGTTGCTGCTGAACTCTACTGGAAGGTAGTCTTCCAGGGTGAGGGCTGGACACAATGCTTGAGCATCTTTGAGGCTGGAGTGGTGCAATGTTTTGTCTCATTAAGTTCGGTTTTCAAACACTGGGAATAAAAATGTTACATAGAATGCATTTTAATGTCTAAAAACTGGGTAAAAAGTTTTAAAACTTGCCCCGAGGACACCCCTTGCCCTCCTCCAACCAATTTTTTATTATTTTTCAGTGAAGACTTTGGCTGTTCTTTTAAAAAAAAATAAACACTCTAAAAAGTGTACTTGTCTTGGCCTTTCCTGTAACGTGTCTGCCAGGCCTCAGGTTTGAGTAATGCTGAAGTGAATACTGAGATGATGTCTCCCTCTACTGTAACTATTAGCAAAAGGAAACTGGGAGAGAACGGCTATGCATGTGTTCATATTTGATCTGCATTAATCATTGCTTTGTGTATTCTGGTTTTCACCTGTGTTACTAGACGATGAGTCCAGGCTTAACGGACACCACATGCCTGGTGTTTGATTAGCTGGAGTGTAGTCCCTGGAAACTAAAAATTGCTTTAAAGTTATTTATTGAAGTGTTTACTCCTGTCATGCATATCTTTTAAAAAAAATGCTTCTGGTCTCTCACTGTGTATTGTAAGTATAGGCCTCTGCATTGACTGGAAAACGCTCATGAGGCATCTTAACACAGCCAAGGCTGCTATGATCCGCCTCGGCTCACAGTGTTAAAGCATACAGCTGTGTTCGAGTAACTGCGCTTATGCCACCTCTGAGCAATGTTAATCTGTATAGACTGTATGCTGCCTTTGCAGTGTGACTTTGGCACTGTTCTGCAGAGACCAGAAAACCGGTTTTGCTAACGTTGGAGGTTTGCCTTAAAGCAGCTTTGAGTTGGAGGTGGTGTGCTTCCATGCAACCGAGTCTCTTGGGAAAACCTTATTTAACAGACTGGGGGGGGATAAGATTTTCAAGGATGAGATAAAAAAAAAAGTGCTGGATTTGTTTTTTTTTTGAATATCTCAAAAGATGTAGAGATGTATTAATATTTCACACATATAAGTTTCTACTGGAGGTCAGTGGCACAGGGACATTGTTTTATAGCCATGGCCTGTCTGAGCTTTCTCAGAGAAGCGAGAGCGCTCTTGTTAAGCTCTGGCTGTTATATCCCAGCTAACATTGCCATTTCAAAGAAATAGTTTTTCTAGCTTGCATCCTCTTGGAACAGTTTAGGTGGCCCCTAACTTGGGCAATGTTACAAACTTTATTTGAGTTAGAAATGGGGTTAATTAGTGACTGTAGATGAACAATGCTGTACTATTTTCATTGTATGTTGTGTCCTGTATGTGTTTACCCTTTTTGTTCCCATTTGTTTATTGTAAAATCAATTAAAAATACAAATAAAAGCTAATGAGAATCTTAAAAGAAAAGCACAGTAATGTTTTTCACGCTTTGGTATATGTTCAGATACAGAGAGCTTTATACATATTGAAATTCTTTGAGAATCGCCTTAAAATGTGGTTTATTACTTGAGAATATGTCAATCTTATCTCTAGTCGCTGTCGTTAGTGATTACTGAACGAGCAATTATTTATAGTTTTTTAAAAATTGAAATTATTCGATTTAAAAGATTAAACACAAACGAACGTGAGACAAAAACAAAAGAAAAACTTTGATATACTTGCATGCCAGCGCTTTAAATGTAATTTCGCAGATACGATACGAATGTGTAGATTAAAATAGCATAAATCAATAACAACATTCTGGCTCATAAAGAGAGCGTCGGTGGCCCCTGGAGTTTGGCCCTGAAGTCACGTGACTGTCTGGAGAAACGGGAAGTTCGTGAGTCTCTCAGCTGCTGTAACTTTATGCTTTCAAGAAGACGCATTCCTATCCAGACGACAAAAGTCCATCTCTGTCGGTGTCGGCGTCTTATCATCCGGTAAGTTTGCAGGTAGTTGATGTTTACACTAGTGTGTTTTTCTGCTCATTACATTGTTTGATGCATATTCTGTAAATATCAGCCAAGTTTTCTGCCGGTTTCGTCTCTTTTCAGCATAATCGAAACATTAATCTGAGCATGATGAACACCTGCTTAATGCTTTTCGTGAGGGTTTATACTGTCAGGGAAGCGAAAATGAAACTTTGAGTTATGCATATGCAAATTAATCTATTATATTAGATAATATCATGCGCACGGAGGAATTGTAATAACTTTCTTCATTGAAACAGTCTTATAATGTAGCCGAATCCCTGTAGAAAGAGGAAGTGTAGCCCAGATTAGTATTTTCCTGTATTTCAGCATTCATTCAGTGATTTGGCTTCTGCTTCCAGTATCTAAAGATTTTGGTGGTAGCTATTTTATATCTTGTGCAATTATGTGTCCATCTGCTAGTAATTAGCTGTCAAAACCTGTGATGAGGCATGTGATCAAAAGGAGATGATCACGTGGTCTAGATGTCAGCTCTCAAGTCAAACATGAACCATCAGGTGTTTTTGAAATACAAATAACAGTGCATTTATTTTCTGACGAGTCGTGGTTTATTTTTTGACGAGTGTAGTAATTGGGTAGTTGGCAAACACTAGGGATGCACGATATTGGATTTTTGCCGATATCCGATATGCCGATAATTTTCAACTCATTTTGACCGATGCCGATACCGATATATAATTATTTTAAATTTTGGTTAGTTTTTAACAAGAACTTATTTGTTAGAATTAAATAAACAATAATAAAGTTATTTTATAATGACAGTACATTGAAGATTTGAAAATAACTATAAATAAAATGTACACTGCATTTTTTTTCACAGAAAGACGCAGTGGTAACCTTAACATTTTATTTTATGATTTAACATTTGTAGATGGTCTTAAGCAAAAGAGTTCTGAAGAGTAACAATTCTGAAAATCTTTTAGAGCTCATAATTTGTTTAAAAAATCCGCAATGTTTTGTCTCATTAAGTTCGGTTTTCAAACACTGGGAATAAAAATGTTACATAGAATGCATTTTAATGTCTAAAAACTGGGTAAAAAGTTTTAAAACTTGCCCCGAGGACACCCCTTGCCCTCCTCCAACCAATTTTTTATTATTTTTTCAGTGAAAAAAAATAAACACTCTAAAAAGTGTACTTGTCTTGGCCTTTCCTGTAACGTGTCTGCCAGGCCTCAGGTTTGAGTAATGCTGAAGTGAATACTGAGATGATGTCTCCCTCTACTGTAACTATTAGCAAAAGGAAACTGGGAGAGAACGGCTATGCACGTGTTCATATTTGATCTGCATTAATCATTGCTTTGTGTATTCTGGTTTTCACCTGTGTTACTAGACGATGAGTCCAGGCTTAACGGACACCACATGCCTGGTGTTTGATTAGCTGGAGTGTAGTCCCTGGAAACTAAAAATTGCTTTAAAGTTATTTATTGAAGTGTTTACTCCTGTCATGCATATCTTTTAAAAAAAATGCTTCTGGTCTCTCACTGTGTATTGTAAGTATAGGCCTCTGCATTGACTGGAAAACGCTCATGAGGCATCTTAACACAGCCAAGGCTGCTATGATCCGCCTCGGCTCACAGTGTTAAAGCATACAGCTGTGTTCGAGTAACTGCGCTTATGCCACCTCTGAGCAATGTTAATCTGTATAGACTGTATGCTGCCTTTGCAGTGTGACTTTGGCACTGTTCTGCAGAGACCAGAAAACCGGTTTTGCTAACCTTGGAGGTTTGCCTTAAAGCAGCTTTGAGTTGGAGGTGGTGTGCTTCCATGCAACCGAGTCTCTTGGGAAAACCTTATTTAACAGACTGGGGGGGGATAAGATTTTCAAGGATGAGATAAAAAAAAAAGTGCTGGATTTGTTTTTTTTGAATATCTCAAAAGATGTAGAGATGTATTAATATTTCACACATATAAGTTTCTACTGGAGGTCAGTGGCACAGGGACATTGTTTTATAGCCATGGCCTGTCTGAGCTTTCTCAGAGAAGCGAGAGCGCTCTTGTTAAGCTCTGGCTGTTATATCCCAGCTAACATTGCCATTTCAAAGAAATAGTTTTTCTAGCTTGCATCCTCTTGGAACAGTTTAGGTGGCCCCTAACTTGGGCAATGTTACAAACTTTATTTGAGTTAGAAATGGGGTTAATTAGTGACTGTAGATGAACAATGCTGTACTATTTTCATTGTATGTTGTGTCCTGTATGTGTTTACCCTTTTTGTTCCCATTTGTTTATTGTAAAATCAATTAAAAATACAAATAAAAGCTAATGAGAATCTTAAAAGAAAAGCACAGTAATGTTTTTCACGCTTTGGTATATGTTCAGATACAGAGAGCTTTATACATATTGAAATTCTTTGAGAATCGCCTTAAAATGTGGTTTATTACTTGAGAATATGTCAATCTTATCTCTAGTCGCTGTCGTTAGTGATTACATGAACGAGCAATTATTTATAGTTTTTTAAAAATTGAAATTATTCGATTTAAAAGATTAAACACAAACGAACGTGAGACAAAAACAAAAGAAAAACTTTGATATACTTGCATGCCAGCGCTTTAAATGTAATTTCGCAGATACGATACGAATGTGTAGATTAAAATAGCATAAATCAATAACAACATTCTGGCTCATAAAGAGAGCGTCGGTGGCCCCTGGAGTTTGGCCCTGAAGTCACGTGACTGTCTGGAGAAACGGGAAGTTCGTGAGTCTCTCAGCTGCTGTAACTTTATGCTTTCAAGAAGACGCATTCCTATCCAGACGACAAAAGTCCATCTCTGTCGGTGTCGGCGTCTTATCATCCGGTAAGTTTGCAGGTAGTTGATGTTTACACTAGTGTGTTTTTCTGCTCATTACATTGTTTGATGCATATTCTGTAAATATCAGCCAAGTTTTCTGCCGGTTTCGTCTCTTTTCAGCATAATCGAAACATTAATCTGAGCATGATGAACACCTGCTTAATGCTTTTCGTGAGGGTTTATACTGTCAGGGAAGCGAAAATGAAACTTTGAGTTATGCATATGCAAATTAATCTATTATATTAGATAATATCATGCGCACGGAGGAATTGTAATAACTTTCTTCATTGAAACAGTCTTATAATGTAGCCGAATCCCTGTAGAAAGAGGAAGTGTAGCCCAGATTAGTATTTTCCTGTATTTCAGCATTCATTCAGTGATTTGGCTTCTGCTTCCAGTATCTAAAGATTTTGGTGGTAGCTATTTTATATCTTGTGCAATTATGTGTCCATCTGCTAGTAATTAGCTGTCAAAACCTGTGATGAGGCATGTGATCAAAAGGAGATGATCACGTGGTCTAGATGTCAGCTCTCAAGTCAAACATGAACCATCAGGTGTTTTTGAAATACAAATAACAGTGCATTTATTTTCTGACGAGTCGTGGTTTATTTTTTGACGAGTGTAGTAATTGGGTAGTTGGCAAACACTAGGGATGCACGATATTGGATTTTTGCCGATATCCGATATGCCGATAATTTTCAACTCATTTTGACCGATGCCGATACCGATATATAATTATTTTAAATTTTGGTTAGTTTTTAACAAGAACTTATTTGTTAGAATTAAATAAACAATAATAAAGTTATTTTATAATGACAGTACATTGAAGATTTGAAAATAACTATAAATAAACTGTATATTGATCACTGCATTTTTTTTTCACAGAAAGACGCAGTGGTAACCTTAACATTTTATTTTATGATTTAACATTTGTAGATGGTCTTAAGCAAAAGAGTTCTGAAGAGTAACAATTCTGAAAATCTTTTAGAGCTCATAATTTGTTTAAAAAATCCAACATATTACACATTAATGAATAAATCAGTAGACCTATATATACAATTATTTAATTTAAGTGTCGTTTGTGGGTTTTTTTTCATGTAAGCTATAGCTTCTGACCTTTAAATCAAAACATACTCATGATTTTATGGCATCAATTACTGCTTTATTTAATCAGAAACAGCCTAAATATTATTTGTGTATTTTGCTTTCATTTTATTAGAAGTAGGCCAACAGCGCTCCCTACGGAATTAAAACTCCTTACTTGAGCGGACATTAGGACCGGGGGAGGCTGCCGCTGCACGTGCTATTACTGTTCACTCACGAACGAGTTTTTCTGTACTTGCATTCTCAGATTAAATGCAGCGATCCAAAACAGTGAATATAATCATAATTCAGGCAAAACTTTGCTTCAAGAATGAGCCACACTGCTGACATGATCTAATCACTAGCACACCCTGAGCACATGTGAGTTAATGCATTCCTCTTATCGGCAAGACATATCGGCATTATTTTTCATATCGGGCCGATGCCGATATTTACATTTAAAGCCATTATCGGCCGATTCCGATATTAATGCACGATAATTAATAATATCGTGCATCCCTAACAAACACCACCTTTTTACAGTCAACATCAAGGTTGTAGCTGGAAAATATAAAGGACAGTTCATAATTTACGTGTTGTAAGAGGTTAGCTTTTCTTTCAAGTTGTTCACGATTAACCTATAACCTCTTTTATGTCTTTTATGTTTAATTAAATGGTTCTGCGATGTCATGGATTCATTTATTAAAAGCTCAGATAATCCATAAAATCAGATTGACTACATGCCTAATAATTATACATAAAGGATATATTGTTTAAAATGTATTGTTAATATATTAAATACATGAAAGGGTCAAAGACGAAAAAGGGTTTAAGCATAAACACAATAAGTGTAATACTGCTTTAAATTGTTGCTGTTTTCCCCAAAAAATGTAAAACGTTTTCTGTTTAATTTAATTGCAATTTTGTTTTTGTTTTTCTGAGCAAAAAATAAATATCATACGTTTCCCCCTGATTTACAGAAGACACCCACTAAAATGTCATTCAGTGTAACAATCTTGTCAGGCATATTTACAACAAAAATCATTTTATGACATATTAAAAGACTAATTTAACTTTCACACCCCAAATACTAATTAGTTGTAATTTTACATTTTTTTAAATTAGCCAATATCCTAGCTTTTGCCCATTTGTCAGTAAGAATTTTTACTCATTTAAAGCACAATAAAATGTAATATGCTCCCTTATTTTTTTATATATTTTAATATGTACAGGTCAGAATAAGCATGTTGTTTGAATTTTTACATAAATATTGTGCTACACTGAATGACAATGTATGAACCAAATTTTTACATTTTATTCTCCAAAAAACTTATTTAAAAGCTGTAAAGTAGACATTTTACTTGCATTTAATGTGCTTTCTATGGACATAAAATCACTTTTGTAAATTTCTTTTGATGCGGACATCTTAACGTCTTTGACCAGAAAATAAATTGTTAAAAATATTGATGTAGTTTGACATTGCCCATGTAACCCTGTGATTTTACAGTCACAGGTGACATTATGAAACCTAAAAAAGCCCTCAGAGAGGAACACGCAATCATGCTCACATGCTTACTGACTCAAAGCAGAAGAGGAAGTGCTATATCTGTTCACAAAAGAATTGTCCAAGTGTGTCCACGTTTCAGAGCCCATTCTTGCTGTTTGATTGTGTGTGTTTCAGGTCATGGGCTCTCTGTTCCGCAGTGAAGAGGTCTGTCTGGTTCAGATCTTCCTCCAGTCGGGATCGGCTTACAACTGTGTCAGTGAACTGGGAGAGCTGGGAATAGTGGAGTTCAGAGATGTGAGAGAATTAATACTTGAGAAACCCTTTTTTTGTTGTTTACGTGTTTTATGTAAGTGTCTTTACCTTACATTGACTTGCCGATGGCACAAAGAAGATAATGACGCGTCTTTGTTTGAAATCCTAATCTCAGCTGAATCCAAATGTGAACGCGTTCCAGAGGAAGTATGTGAACGAGGTGAGGAGATGTGAGGAACTGGAGAAAACCTTTGGTGAGTCTGTCACCTCTCAAATCCCATGATCCTGCATCATTTCACACATGTTCCTAGTGCTATTGTGCATCAGTACACACATTATTCCAAAGAGAACTGTGTTTGTCTTTGGAAAACATTCATTTAAATGTAACATCTTCCTGCTTCGGAGCAGTTTGTTATCAGCTGATGGCATTTAGGCCATGCACGTCTTTAAAATGTTAAACAATAGCCGAATATCTGTGTAGTTTGCTGCAATCAAAGCAATCTAAAAATTGTATGAGTAGGTAATGCAGTAATTTACTGCTGATTAATGTTAGTGCAAAAAAAAAATCACAACAATAATAGCAAAAATGATAGATTTGGGGAAGAAGCCTTCTTATGTCAAGATTAGTGCTGGGACATTAAAAAAAAAAAAATATATATATATAATTGCTTTAAATTATAATATTTCACAATAAACTATTTGTAAATCTGGAATATCCAAATATTTAAAAAATAGCCTTTAAAGTTGTCCAAATGAAGTTCTTAGCAATGCATATTACTAATCAAAAATTAAGTTTTGATATATTTACAGTAGGAAATTTGCTAAATATCTTCATGGAACATGATCTTTACTTAATATCCTAATGATTTTTGGCATAAAAGAAAATCTATAATTTTGACCCATGCAATGTATTTTTGGCTATTGCTACAAATATACCCCAGCGACTTAAGACTAGTTTTGTGGCCCAGGGTCACATTTATATTGCTCCAAACCTGTATAAAGTTCTTTCGTCTGCTGAACACAGAAGAACATATTTTGAATAATGTAAGCAGGCAAACAGTTCCCCATTGACTTCCATAGTATGGTAAAAAAAAGAAATTTTGTGGACGTCAGTGGGGATCAGAAACGGTTTGGTTACCAACATTCTTCAAAATAATTTAATTTCTGTTTAATGTAAGAAAGAAACTCATACAGTTTTGGAACAATTTGAGGTTGAGTAAATGATGGCAGAGTTTTTATTTTGGGTGAAAATCCCTTTAACTGTAAATGTTTTTCAGTGCTTTCCTGTACCAGTGTCTAGTCACACTTCCATTGTCATTATTTCCCTGTTAATGCATAACATTAGTGCTGTTTCATATAGTCTCTAATGCAGTCAGTTTGTGATTTTACACATGTGCAGGTGTCCAGGAACAGAGACCACCATTGCAATGTATAAGATTATAGTGGGGTTTTTTTATTATTAGATTGTAGAAACATATACAATCAAACCAAAAATTATTCAGACAGCAGATACTTTACTAGTGGGTGCAGGACACTATAGTTAATTTATGTAAGTGAGGATAGCAAAATAAAGTAAACTGTGACATATTATACCCAAAAATTCTTCATACAGTGGACTACCAGTAAAATTGATAAAAATATGGGAGCAAACATTATTCAGACACTTTGACCTGACCATGTTTGCCTGCGTCCCAGTGGGCATACTATCCATTCTAAATTCTATGAGATAGTAATTTTCAGTACTATTTAGGGCAGATAGGGTGGATAGTATGCACATTGGGACACAGGGTAAGTGCTTTTCTTTAATTGCTAATGCGACCTTTTTACACCACAGACTGAACAAAATGAAGCATTGCTTGGTAATTGGTTGACCTAAATTAGTATTATCTAATTGTGTACTTACATTTAACAGCTGAATTCATTACATACCTTTCTATCAAAGTTATCTGACATTATCAAGATGAATTTGAGAAGTTCTTGTCATATTTTATTACCATTTTCTAAACTATAGTGAATAAACTGTGATAATGTGAGAAATGCTGAAGGTGTCTGAATAAATTTTGGTTTGACTGTACGTCTGTTTTTGTTGAGTTTTTTAAAGTTGGTGAGAGATTTTGCTTGTTTTTCCTCAGGGTGAGGAGGTGCAGTGGACCGTGTTTTTAATCTCGTTCTGGGGAGATCAGATCGGTCAGAAAGTGAAGAAGATCTGTGACTGGTAGGTGATCTGGATTTGGTGGTTTTGAAGGAAGACAGTCCTGAAAAACCTGGACCTTTACCAAAGGATTTAAACAGTGTGATTTCTATTCTGAAAATCTAACGAATCCCAGAAAAGCCGTGGAAATTAGTAAGTTCTTGAAAAGGTCATGGAAAAGTCAGTGCTGAAGTATTTCTTTGGCTATGTATTCTTGTTGATTTTCTTTCACAAACTGATCTTTATCAAATTATATTTAAAATTCATTATCCAGTAATCTGGAACTAGAAAGAAAACAATATTATGAACCTTGTCCTGATGTGTTGTGGAAATTATGAATATTTGATGAGCATTTTCCCCCTTTTTTAACCGTCTGGCAGATCAGTCACATTTTAAAGGGGTCATATGATGCGATTTCAATTGTTCCTTTCTCTTTGGAGTGTTACAAGCTCTTGGTGCATAAAGAAGATCTGTAAAGTTGCAAAGACTAAAGTCTCAAATCCAAAGAGATATTCTTTATAAAAGTTAAGAGTCAGCCACACCTACCTAAAACGGCTCGTTCTAACACGCCCCCACATATCTACATCACTATGTGGAAATATTAGCATAATGCCGCCCAAATGGGCATGCACCGAAAGAAGGCGTGGTTTCAGGAACAACGGTAGTGTTGATGCAGTCATGTGAGGGAGACGCTGTGTGATTCAGTGCGAAAGCAAAGGCACTTTATTTGGCCTTCCGGAAGTAGATGCAATTAGGAATCATTGGTTAAGATTTATTTACAACAGAACAGCACAACCCAGATGCTCGAATTTGTGCAACACATTTTATGGACGACAGTTCTGTGAACCTAGTAGAGTAGCCTTCAAGGCTGGCTGTGCAAAGACTATTTCTAAAAAAAAAAGGGTCAATTCCGACTTTGCAGTGACAATCTGGCGCTTCTGAGAACAGGGTCACATCACAGGAGAGTGAACTGTCTGTCAGAAATCATAGCACGTCAGCCGTCTTAACCGCGGCTTGTGTACTGCAGCAGCACTGTGTCTGTCACACGACTCTGTTGCCCTTTCGGGCTTGAACTGATGGTAAAACTAATGACATTATTAACTGTCTTGATATTTACTTTGAAAGCTGAAGCTCACGATTATGGAAAGGGGCGTTACATTTGGAAGGAGGGGCTTTGTAGAAAACTAAGCGTTTGAGAGAGGCAGGGCATAGAGGACCTACAATAATGTACAGTATTTGAAAAAGAATGTGTTTTTTGAACATTAAAGCATGTCAACATATTCTGTTACATCAAATACACAAAATAATGATCTTTAAAATAGCATCGTATGACCCCTTTAAGTGTTGATAAGGAGTGACAAGACTTTTTTTTTTTTTTTTTTTTTTTTTTTCAAAAACTTAACTTTTTTTGGGTTAAAAATCATCCAAAATCAATATTTGAGCAAGTACATAACCAGCCAGTGTTCGAAACTATCGCCTTACTTTAGCCCGATTCACAATGGTTAGTGGACTGGGGTTAAATAACGTTCAGGGGTGGGGGCCCACAAATTCCCCCTTGAATGTGTTGATGGGTCATAGCGCCTTCAATTTGAGTAAATAAATTAATTCATTAAAGAGGACACAAAGGAATACTGATATATATGACTGAATTCACGACAAATGCAACAAACTTAATAATGCATTTTTGTCATATAGAAAAGCACTTGAGAGTAAAGCATTGATTTTAGAGCTAGACTGCTGGAAAGTTACTGCTAATAAATTCTGTCATCATTTCCTCACCATAAAGTGTTGTTCCAAACGACTTTCTTCTGTTGAACACAAAAGAAGATTTTGTAGAATGTTACCGAACCATTTTGGTTACCTACTGTATAGACAAAAAATTATTGAATTTCTCAAATTATGTTCCACAGAAGAAAGAAATCCATACAGGTTTGGAATGACATGATGTTGAGTAAATGATGACCATTTTAATTTCTGGGTGAATCTTCCTTTATTATTTGTACATAATAAACACCTAGTTTATATAAGACACTGATATTTATCTTTAATCAGGCCCTTATTGAATTAACATTTTACTTCAATTAAAATTCATTAGAACCTAACATCTAAAAAGAAAGAAGTTCTTATTTAGAATCCAGAGTTTAGCTGACTAGCACTGGTGGACACAATAAGTAAACCCATGGCCCTCATTACCATGGTTATATGGTTTTAAAAATAAATAATAATTAATAATAAACTATAAAATTTGTAGTAAATTATGTTCCACAGAAGAAAGAAATCCATACAGGTTTGGAATGACATGATGTTGAGTAAATGATGACCATTTTAATTTCTGGGTGAATCTTCCTTTATTATTTGTACATAATAAACACCTAGTTTATATAAGACACTGATATTTATCTTTAATCAGGCCCTTATTGAATTAACATTTTACTTCAATTAAAATTCATTAGAACCTAACATCTAAAAAGAAAGAAGTTCTTGTTTAGAATCCAGAGTTTAGCTGACTAGCATTAGTAGGCTGGTGGACACAATAAGTAAACCCATGGCCCTCATTACCATGGTTATATGGTTTTAAAAATAAATAATAATTAATAATAAACTATAAAATTTGTAGTAAAAAAAAAAAAAACATGAAGAAACGATAAAACACCTATAAAATTAAAATATTCCCCAATATGTAATAACAGTAACATTTCTAATAAATAAATTTCTGCCAACACATAGGCTATTTGTACAGTGTTAATAACGTCAAGTTAAATTACTATGGTGGTGAATTGACAAGCCTATTGGCATTTTCCAATATACCTCAACTAGTGTCTATTGATATTTTTTATATTTTTATATCATCATAAGCCACCAGATGTCACCAAAGTCACCACATTTTTAGGTTTTGGCTGTCTGAACTTACTGGAATTATGTTTTTTTACTGAAGTAAAATAAATATTAAATATAACATAAAAAGAAGCATATTTGACATAAAAATATGGTACTTTTGCGAAGTAACGCAATATCCTTTTATTGGTGTTAAATTGCATAAATTTTGATATGACATTTAAAAAAAAAAAAAATTGGGATCACACCTGAGACCTTCGTGCCCAAATTTGTCCACAAAGGACGGATTTAGGGCTGTCATACAAAGGATGCTTGAGGGTTAAAAAAAACTCATATTGATCAACCCATTGGTTCAGTTTCATACAAAATTTTCTGTTTAGAGGTAGTTAAACATATGCTGGACTCTTGTATCATTCAAAAATGAATTTGTGAACAAGCGCAATGTACTATTTCCCTATTTATTCGGTTTTCTGCTCTGTTCCACAAACACACAGCTTCCACACACAAACATTCCCCTACCCTGAGAGCCAGGCAGAACGAGAGGAGACTCTGAATGGACTCCGAGGAAGAATCGAGGACATCAAATCAGTAAGTGCAGTATTAATCAGTCAACACATCTCTCGATTTTTCACTTCCACTTTGTAAACATTTGAAACTCCCGATACATAGATCATGGGATGTTAATAACTGATGAGAAAAACAGAATAATGAGTCGGTCTGTGTTGTTCATGATTCTGTTTTATTTCCCGACAGTTGCTTTGTAAGATGTTTCGACCGAATCGATAGAACAAACAGCTGTCAAGCGTATGGATGTTAGTTTCTGTAAACAAACAGCCATACAGTCTCAGAGCTTCCTCACCATGTGTCTGTGCTCCTCCGTGGCTGTAGGTCATGGGTGAGACGGAGCAGTACATGCAGCAGCTGCTGGTGCGAGCGCTGGCCCGTCTGCCCGAGTGGATTGTGCAGGTTCAGAAGTGTAAGGCCGTGCAGACAGTGCTGAATCTCTGCAGCCCATCCGTCACTGATAAGTGCCTGATCGCAGAAGCCTGGTGCCCCGTGAGCCAGCTGCCTGCCCTGCAGAGCGCCCTGAGAGAGGGAGGGGTGAGCGTCCACTGTCACTACACATCTGTCGCTGTCAGGTCAAGCTCATTAAAGGGATCGTTCACCCAATAATGAAAATTCTGTCATTAATTACTCACCCTCATGTCGTTCCAAACCCGTGAGACCTTCGTTCATCTTCAGAACACAAATTAAGATATTTTTTTATGAAATCCGAGAGCTCTCTGACCCTCCATAGACAGCAAGGATATTACCAAGATCAACGCACAGAAACGTAGCAAGGACATCGGTAGAATTATCCATGTGCACGTAAACAACGCTCTATGTAAATTAAATGTTGCATCTCTGTTTTCTTTAATTTGTGCATTGTTGGTAAATCACCCGCAGAATTTCCATGCCCATCGGCGCTGTTTTATGAATTGTAATCACACTAATTTGCCCTGTTTAGTAAATCTGGCCCATGATCTCATACAGAGCAATGTCATATGATTCGACTCCCCAAATCATAATAATGAATGAATAATTCATGATAGTTGTTTAAAAATAAACAAAAAAATATACTAAAAACTTGCTGACTGAAGGAGAAAGCTACAGTAGAAACTCCATCCATCCATCCTTTCACACCCTGGTCAGATGTTGTGTGGCACACACACGCACACACACACACACACACACATACTCACTGCATTAGTGTCTCCAATTCACCTGCTGTATGCTGCATGTCTGGTTTGTGGGGAAACCAGGCAGACTCCACACAGGAAAGCCTCTTATCTCTGAAACCTGTTTTTCTCTCTCAGAGGAAGAGCGGCAGTAGTGTGGACTCCTTCTACAACCGCTTGCCGGCCACCACGTCCCCCCCCACACTCTTCCCCACCAACGCTTTCACTGCAGGATTCCAGAACATAGTCGATGCCTATGGAGTGGCGAGCTACAGGGAGATGAACCCAGGTGACACACACTCACAACACACACCACTAGTTTAAAGGGGTCATCAGATGCCCATATTCCACAAAGTGATATGATTCTTTAGGGTGTTAATGAAAAGTCTATAACATACTTTGGTTAAAATTTCTCAATGGTAATGTAAAACAACACCCTTTTTACCCTGTCAAAAACAGCTCTGTGCACAGCGACCCATTTCGGTGCATGTCCCTTTAAATGCTAATGAGCTCTTCTGTAGATAAAGCTGGGTCATGAATGATTCGGTCGGGACTAACAACTCTGTGTTTATTACAGCGGTGGGAGGGTCTGTTTTGTACATCTGGGCATTGCAGAGATGACCCGTTCATAGTCATTCGGAATGATTACCATAGTATAACCACAGTTTTACTACAAATAACATGGTGAAGCTAAATGGCTAGTATAGCAACACCATGTTAATGTGTGGTTAAGTTTAACTTTTTTTTTGTATTAAAACCATGTTTAATTTTCTTAAAGGTACATATGTAATTAAAATATAATGTAATTGAGTGCAGAAACGAACGCGAGTAATCTTACCTGACGCTGATATTACAGTAGCCAGTGTTAACAGTTTACGTGATCTGGCTCTTGATTTTATTATTGTTATTTTTTTTTTATTTCTTTGCCGGGAGGCAAACATATCAAAATTGTGTGCGGTAAGAGCGTCTGGTAGTTCACGTTGGCCAAAACACACAAGGAAACGCGTTGTGAAACAAATACCATTGGCAATCACAGACATTCGCATTCAGACAGCATTAGTTTTCTCAGAGGATCACGGAGTTTGCTGAAAAACAGTAGGTAATTTTCTCTGGAATTACAGAGGTTGTGTGAGAAAAACACAGATGGGATTATAATCGCAAAGTACATCTGTGAAACACAAATTTTTCTAACGACCCCCTGTAAAACTAGTCCCATCCGAATAGAGCAATAGACGCATTTCGGTAGATCGGGGGTGCATTGCCTTCAAAAACAAAGGTAATACACTGCGTCATCAGCGGCTCAGATGTCAGGAGTAAATGACGACTGCAAAACATCCAACAACTAAACACCTCAATTAATAATCGTGGGAGGGGCCTGTGCAGAACTACATCACTCTGCCAAGAATCTGAGAATGGCTTGATTTGAGAAAGGGGTTATGATTTATGGGGATTTAAAAAAAAAAAAAAACACTGGGTGGATTTTTATCATTATAGGGTGGTTGTGTACACACACTGCCAATACACATTTATGTTCAAACAACATGTAAAAGTGAATTTTGCATCCGATTACCCCTGTAAAAAAGCTTAACTCCATTCTCATGCACCTTTTACTGTCTGTTTTCACACGTTTGCAGCTGTCTACACCATCATCACGTTTCCCTTTCTGTTTGCCGTCATGTTCGGGGACGTTGGACACGGTCTTCTGATGACGCTGCTGGCTCTCTGGATGGTTCTGGAGGAGAAGGATTCAAAACTGAGGAAAAACACTAATGAAGTAAAAACATGCATGCACACATTTTCTTTTTTTTCCCAACACTCTAACAACTTACGTTTTCGATACTGGAATTTTTTACTTTGATACAACACCTTATATAATAAAAATATCCTATAACAGTGGGAAAAAATGTCACAACATTAAGGGCGTGAAATTTAAACGGTGTACAAGTTAAGACAATATTGCTCTGAGGAGGATTATATGATAATATTAATAATGATAATGTTCTTCATACTTTTCTTATTTTAGGAAGAAGAACATATTGTAATACCGATACTTGTAACTTCACTATTCATTTCATAAGTCTATTAATTATTTTACTTAACACTGCAGCAGTAAAGTTATAATACTTATGACTTAATTTCTTTACTTGCAAGAGTTAAACCCTCAAGCGGAAAACTGCTAAGAGACCTATAGGTCAGGGGTGTCCAGTCCTGCTCCTGGAGGGTCACTTTCCTGCTGAGTTTAGCTCTAGTCCTAGTTAAACTCACCTGAACCAACTAATCAAGTCTGCGGATCTCTAGGGCTGTGTTCCACTTCACGTTTAGACACACTCGCATAATTCCCTAAGCACTTCCCCTCGGGAAAATCCCTGCCATCATTTTGAAGTGTGTTCCACTTTGTGAAGTGGATAAGGGAAGTTTATATGGACAGACCCTCGACCCCTCGATTTTCATACTTTTTATGTACATTTCAGGCAGCTCCACACACCACAATGCAACACGATTGTAACGTCACCGCAGATCACGTTTAATTTACCTCCACCCCAAACGACACTTATATCAATTATTCAATTATAAAATTAGCGTTTTTCTCAGGCTCCTGTGTTTATGTTCAGTTATTTCACTTAAATGGCAATGAAAAGAACCTATTCACTGCTATTAAAGTGAAATTACTGAACCTACACCGTAAGAGCCTGATAAAAATGCTAATGTAACGTAGTTTGTAGGTCGGGAAGAAGGAGGCGGGAACCGGCGAACATTCCAAGAAAACTTTAATAATAAAATAAACACCAAATAGCGCGACAGCCCCTCGCGGACGACTGCCGCGCACATACGAAACCAAAACACAAAATAAAATCCAGGCCTGGTCCTCTCTCGTCTTTCCCTGTCGTCACTCCTCCTTTGTATCCTTCCGGAGCTCCTCCGTGAGACTCGAGACCGGTGAGTGGCGCAGGTGTCGCGCATTCGCAATTACTCCACCGGCCTCGCTC
>NW_015506329.1:7759-13602 GCF_001515645.1 Sinocyclocheilus grahami | reverse complement strand
CTTCTGCCTCAGAGAGTGGAGAGAAGGATGAAAATGAGTTTATGCTTGCTGGTAAGATGTGTTTGACAGTTTGTGGTTTGGCAAACTGTGCACTGAGGTTTGTAATTTTATTAATGAAGAATGTGGCAGCTCGGCAGCTGTGGAAGTCATCAGCTGTTGGAGTTGATGAAGGCGGGGGTGCAAAGGAGGGAGGAAAATGTTTTAAAGAACATGCGAGAGTTATGGGAATTGTTAATTTTGTTGTGCTAGTATGTCCTTTTAGCAGTGGAGACATTAGCAGAGAATGAAGAGAGGAGTGATCGATATACATTAAGGTCAGTAGGATTTAGTGATTTGCCACCATACTCTTTCTGCAGCTTTGATCTAGATCTTTACTATCGTAACCTCGGTTCCCTGAGAGTGGGAACGAGACATCGCGAAGGTCGCCGTGTTCGCTGCTCGACCATCTAAGCGGCGTTCAGTATCAGATACTGACGTAATTGTCGCGTGCACCGCATTTTATACTGCCTCTTGAGCTTGTCAGTATTTGCATGTGATTTGCATACTTCGCGACAATTGGCCAGTTAATTGGACTGGCGTGAGCCAATGAGACTTCAGGAAAGGTTGGAAGGGAATTAGTTCCCTTTTATTCCCAACATACATTTTAAACTGCAGCGCCACAGTAAAGTGGAGTAGATTGTGTTTTTACATTTGAAGTTAGTGAGGAAAGGGCATAACAACGGAAGTGGAATGCAGCCCAGAAACTTCGAAGCAGGTGTGCTTATTTGTTTGTAACAACAGATTTGCTTTATATTATACATAATAATCATCCACAAAAATCTTGGATATTATGCAAACATGAAAACACCAGATGCTCAAGCAGAGATGGAGACAGTTCTAGTTTTTACAGTATTTTTATGCATGTACTGATTTCTTGGGGTCTCTTGTGGGTCAGATCTGGCAGATGATGTTTGGAGGCCGATATCTTATTTTGTTAATGGGGCTGTTTTCTATCTATACCGGAGCCATTTACAATGAATGTTTCAGCCGGGGCCTCAACACCTTCTCCTCAGGATGGCACATCCGGCCCAATGCAGAATTCTACAACTGGACGTATGACACACACACACACATCTATCCATCATAACGCCAAAGATATTGCATATGAAGTTCTGAAAGTCTGTCTGTCTCTGTGTGTAGAGAGGAGACTTTCAAAAGTAATCAGTATCTGTCGCTGGACCCCAATGTCACAGGCGTTTTCACTGGTCCTTATCCTTTTGGCGTTGATCCGGTAAGTCAGCCAAATTACTGTGGAAATGACATTGCAGTACCCTTTTCTGTTATTTGTGTTTATAGTTTGATTTAAGAGTAATATATCTCCATCACTGTGTTGGTATAAGGAATCCTGAACAATAACTAATTCTTTATCTCCCTCAGATTTGGGGTCTGGCCAATAATCATCTGACGTTCCTCAACAGCTATAAGATGAAGATGTCTGTCATTATTGGAGTCATCCATATGACCTTCGGTGTGTGTTTATCCTTATTCAACTACATGTAAGTATGTTTCCATTTCGATACTGCACTCGTACTGCGTCGCTAGACGCTTATGGGGAAAACTCCTTTTTCTCCGAGGACTGAAGCCTTTACAATCACGCAGTGTAACTGCACGGCCATTGGTTCGTGCAGTAAATTAAAAACGAACCAATGGCTCGGCAGCAGAGCTGCATGAGCCTATGGCAACGAAGCCTGCCAGAATGGGCGGGGCCATCTGGCTATATAAGCGGGCATTTCGCCATAGGATCTCAGATCAATTCTCCTTCAGCGACGACAATCTTCCCTTCGCTGATCTACGGGACTTGAAGCGCTTGCCGTTGACATGCCTCGCTGCAGGCAAGAAGCTGAGTGCGCCGCTCTGCTGTTTCCGCCCGCTCTCCGAGCCGCCTCAGCGTCCAGTGCAGATACCAGCTCGTCCCCTGCCGCCATCCGGTGAGCTTAAAGCAAATTTATTTTTCTAAAAGAGCAGCGGCATTGTTTTAAATGCCACGCCGCTGGCTCATGCAGGACTGCACTGCACACTGACGACGGCCACTCAGAGTGCGTTTCCTATCTGGGCAAGCCCCACGCAGAAGCCGCTCTGACCGAGATGGATTGTTCACACTGCGTGAACATGAGTCTCGCCTCTCTGTGCGCTCGGATCGCTTTCTTCTCAGAGAGCGACTCCGCCCCTCTCGCCCTCCCGTTTTCTTCCTCCCAGGGACCGGTGAGGAAAAAACAGCAGGGCAGGGGGACTCAGCGCTCTGCTGCGAGCGGATTCTCCCGTCCTCTTCGAACACCCAGACCAGCGTCCCTCAGTGGATGCGAGCGACATGGTCTCGTTCGGTGGAATTGAGGATGAACTGCTAGATGACAGCATGTCAATAGCAGCATCAGACGCGGAGGAGATGTCGGGCTCTACCATTGACCCTGCCCCTTTGCCATCTTCGGATCCCAGCGACGCCAAACAAGGGATGGACTCCAAACTTTTCGTTGTCCTCTCTAAAGCGGTCAAGGAGCTGGGATTGGAGTGGTCTACGCAGGAGGAGCCCACTCGTAGCCATCTGGACTAATGGTTCCTGCTGGGGCGCCGTCAGCCCCCTCGTCAGCGAGCCTCCACGTTTTTTCCGAAGGTCCACGACGAGCTCACAAAATTGTGGCGTGCTCCCTACTCGGCTCGCCTTCGCACGTCCTCTTCTTCTGCGCTCTCCTCAGTAGACGGCGCTGAAGAAAAAGGCTATGAGAAGCTGTCTCCCCTCGATGAGTCAGTGGCTGCGCACCTCTGCCCACCCACTGCCATTGGATGGAAAGCGAAGGTCGCTCACCCCTCCAAACCTTGCAGGACAACATCAGAAGCCTGAGCCCCGACAGCGCTCCCGCTAGGCCAAACGCTACCCGTTTCCAAAGCGCCAAGGACCCCGGCCCAGGCTGACGCTGGATCCTGCACCTCAGGCGTCATCCTGATCTGCTAGACAGGAAGAGGAGGGGGCAAAGTCTCACCAGTGCTGGATCGCCCCCCCAAACGCCCTCTGTTATGCCCCCAAGCACTCCGTTCGTTTCAGGGTGCCGGTGGCAGTATGTTTGTCCCAAAAACTGTTGTGAATACTGGGCCCGTCCAAAAGCGCCCACACAAACAGCTGTTATAGCAAGAGAAAAAATAAAAAATAAATTTCAAAAAGAGAGCAAATTTCCTCTTCCAATTATCATGAGTGTCAAGTCCCCGGACGGCAACTCACCACCCGAACTAATCCAACCCCTCGCAACACGGGCCGAGGCCTGGCAGGCCATCCCCGGAGTGTTAGACTGGGTTTTGGGGATTAGAAAATTAGGTTACTCCAGTTCACTTGAAGACCCCCGTGATTCAGCGGCGTGGGTCCCACCTTAGTGCAGAGCAAGGACGCTCACATCTTGCGATCCGAGGTGATTAATTTACTGGCAAAAGGAGCCGTAGAGACGATTCCGCCAGCTCAGAGCGAGTCAGGCTTCTATAGCCGTTACTTTCTCATCCCCAAAAAGGATGGCGGCCTCTGGCCCATCCTCGATCTCAGACACCTGAACCGTGCCCTTATGAAACGGCCGTTCAGAATGTCAAGTCAAGTCGCCTTTATTTATATAGCACTTTTAACAGTACAGATTGTGTCAAAGCAACTTTACAGTATTAAATAAGAAAATAGTGTGTCAATAATGCAAAATGTAAATAGTAAACACTCAGTTAAATTTTCAGTTAAAGGCAGTTCATCATTGAATTCTCAGTTATGTCATCATCCAGCTCAGTTAAATTTAAATAGTATCTGTGCAATCAAGTCGACGATATCGCTGGATATTATATAGTGTATATAGTATATAGTGTCCCCAACTAAGCAAGTCAGAGGCGACAGCGGCAAGGAACCAAAACTCCAGCGGTGACAGAATGGAGAAAAAAACCTTGGGAGAAACCAGGCTCAGTCGGGGGGCCAGTTCTCCTCTGGCCAGACGAAACCAGCAGTTCAATTCCAGGCTGCAGCAAAGTCACATTGTGCAGAGGACTCTTCTGGTTCCTGTAGTCTTGTCCCAGTGGCCGTCTAGGAGACAAGGGCTTCACTGCGGATCTGTCTCTGGGGCTCATCTAGTTGTCCTGGTCTCCGCTGACATTCAGGGCTGTAGAGGTCATCTCTAGGTGCTGATCCACCATCTGGGTTGGATACGTACTGGATCCGGGTGACTGCAGTGACCATCTGATCTGGATACAGACTGGATCTGGTGGCTATGGTGACCTCGGAATAAGAAAGAAAGACTAATATTAGCGTAGATGCCATTCTTCTAACGATGTAGCAAGTACATCGGGTGTTATGGGAAGTGTTCCCGGTTCCAGTTGTCCCAATTAATGCAGCCTAAAAATCCTTTAACGGATTTGAATATTAGAAATGTGTGCGTGTGTAATGTGTAAGCCAGGTTAAAGAGATGGGTCTTTAATCTAGATTTAAACTGACAGAGTGTGTCTGCCTCCCGTGGACGTGGAGGACTATAATGCAATAAGAGCTCATTCAAATACTGAGGTGCTAAACCACTCAGGGCTTTGTAAGTAATAAGCAAGATTTTAAAATCTATGCAATGTTTAATAGGGAGACAGTGCAGTGTTGACACAACCGGGCTAATATGGTCATACTTCCTGGTTCTAGTAAGAACTCTTGCTGCTGCATTTTAGACCAGCTGGAGTTTGTTTATTAAGCGTGCAGAATAACCACCCAATAAAGCATTACAATAATATAAACTTGAGGTCATGAACGCATGAATTAACGATTCTGCATTTGACATTGAGAGCATAGGTCGTCATTTAGATATATTTTTGAGATAGTGGCATGGATGCGGATCTCTCCCCTCTGAGACAAATGGGAGTCCACATTCTGAATTACCTCAACGACTGGCTCAGTCAGAGGCCTAATATCCCAGCTAATATCCCAGGTCTCTCCTCCTCAGCCACTTAGAGTGCCTGGGACTCGGGGTCAATTTTGCCAAGAGCTCACTGTCTCCCAGCCAACAAACTTAGTTTCTGGGAGCAGTTTTCGACTCGGTCCACATGAGGGTGGTAATCGCGCCAGAACGTGCACTGGCCATACAACAGCTCACGGCTTCTTTCAAAATCGTAGCCTCTCTCCACCTCAAAACGTTTCAAAAGATGCTGGGCCTCATGGCCTCTGCATCGCAGGTACTACAGTTGGCTTGCTCCGCATGAGACCCCTTCAGTACTGGCTGATCTGTGTGACAGCTCTGGCCCCTTGGAAAGCCCCACAGTGGTTCAAGCAGGGCGTGACAATGGGCATGATTCACAGAAGGAAGGTTGTCTTGACAGATGTATCCAACACAGGTTGGGGAGCTCTGTGAGAGGGCAGACCGACCTTCAGCTCCTGGTCGGATGCAGAAGGTCGGCTACACTTTAACTGCCTCGAGATGACAGATGACAGAGGTCTATTTCTTCAGGCATTGCCTGTCTTCAGGTACGCTACCAGGCCTTTTAGAAGTGCTGAGGCTGAGTTTTTATATTTAAAGAATTTGCCACTGACAATTCAAACGCGAGTTTTGGGCAGTGTAGAGTAGGTTTGTTGTTTGTAGTTTCTCCGATCACAAATGCAGACATGGTTTTATGTTTACACGGCGCAATGCAACGCAATGTGTAAAAAGACAGTATAAGTTATTACAATCCGTAATTATGTCCCCACTGGATGCAACAAATGCCTCGTTTATAATGGGTTTTAATGTTTTTGTCTCGTCGCTCCGGCCGGACAGGGCATCACAGTATGGTAAGGGGCGTAACATTTCCGTCACACGCTTGAGGTATTCAGCCAATCACAA
>NW_015506329.1:0-3284 GCF_001515645.1 Sinocyclocheilus grahami | reverse complement strand
TGAAGCCAAGTACTCAAGGAAAGGTACAACAACCAAAACTTTATTGTCAAAAAAAGTGTACAAGTGTATATGTGTATAAGCTCATTTACCTAATGAATTGGAAACTGTTATTCACTGGAACAGCACTGTATGACATTATACAAAAAACGGTGGGCAGAGCAAAGAGAAACACGGCCACGCGATAAATTCGATTGTGAAAGTTTTCACAAATCGAGCTCGACCTAAAACAATGTTTTTGTATTCCAGCAGTCTGCGTGTTTATTGGTAATAGATGTTTAACATGAAGAACGCCTTTCATTCACATTCCTTTCTAGCGGACTTACCAAGGGGTTTACGGACAAGAGCTTTGCTGTGAACAAAATTCACAGATCAAGCTGGTGAAGATAACACCGGTTTCATTCCTCTAAGTGTCCAACTTTTGGAGCTATAGGCATTATAAAATTAGTCGCTACAAACCCCTAACCTACTAACATGCTTAGCAACGGCATAGAAACACCCTGACAAGCACTCTACAATTGGATCATGAAGGAAACATTCCCACAGTTAAGAAACACTCACATTTTCTTCTGAACAAGTACAAATTCAGTTTGTAAGCAAAATAATGCATAATAAAACATCTCCTTATTCTCTTCTCCTTTCTGCTACAATAACTTTGGACAGCACTCTTTGAGGTTCATTAATGGGGAACAAATGGAGGAGGAATCTGTATCATGTGAGAGAGTCTGTTTCTTAGAGAGCACTATGGTGTTCCACATGTGCGCTTTAGGCCTGAGGGGCGTCGTGACACATGTAAGTCCAGGTATCTTTTTTTTTTTTCTCAGTGTTTAGGAGGGAATACGGTGAAAACAATGTGTGACATCCAAGAGTTCATACTTCAGTTGAGAAGATCCAGTGAAGTGTTTTGCATATCAACATGCTTCTTAGCTATATACTGTACTGTACTTTATATCCCTTCAAATCTCACCCGATGGAGGTCCAGGTCATTTACAAAAGTGTTCATCCTCTTTATCTCTTTCAGTCTTGCTCTTTTCAACTCTCTCCCAGGTTGATCACATTGGTGTTGTGTCACCCCATGTGTAATTTAAATAGCCCCTAATTATTTCGGACTTTGGCACACACATCTGCTCACACACGTCATGCTTTTTCAGAGAAGTCCAAGCGCAATCTAATTCAAAAGGTCTAAAGTTCCCTCCTGAAAAATCAAAGTCACTGGAGTGCCTTTAGTGAGAAAGTTGAATAATTCAGGTGTTATTCTTGGCTTGTTTGCTCGAATAACTTAAATTATGTTGAAGGGATTGTTCAGACAAAAATGTAGATTTTGTCATCATTTACTCTATACCCTATACCCTTATGTTGTTCCAAAGAAGATATTTTGAAGATGCAGAAGAGCCTGTGGAAACAGCTGAAGACTGAGAGTCCACCAGTCATTACCTCTGCCCCGCAGAGATTCATAATTGCAGATGGAACAATTCACCAATAAAGAGACCTGCAAAAGTTCCTGTATTACTGGCATGATCAAGAGTGCATGGTGAATACATACAGGTGCATCTCGATAAATTAGAATGTCATGGAAAAGTTTAACTCAAATTGTGAAACTTGTGTATTAAATAAATTCAATGCACACAGACTGAAGTAGTTTAAGTTTTTGGTTCTTTTAATTGTGATGATTTTGGCTCACATTTAACAAAAACCCACCAATTCACTATCTCAACTAATTAGAATACTTCATAAGACCAATAAAAAAACATTTTTAGTGAATTGTTGGCCTTCTGGAAAGTATGTTCATTTACTGTACATGTACTCAATACTTGGTAGGGGCTCCTTTTGCTTTAATTACTGCCTCAATTCGGCGTGGCGTGGAGGTGATCAGTTTGTGGCACTGCTGAGGTGGTATGGAAGCCCAGGTTTCTTTGACAGTGGCCTTCAGCTCATCTGCATTTTTTGGTCTCTTGTTTCTCATTTTCCTCTTGACAATACCCCATAGATTCTCTATGGGGTTCAGGTCTGGTGAGTTTGCTGGCCAGTCAAGCAGACTAACACCATGGTCATTTAACCAACTTTTGGTGCTTTTGGCAGTGTGGGCAGGTGCCAAATCCTGCTGGAAAATTAAATCAGCATCTTCAAAAAGCTGGTCAGCAGAAGGAAGCATGAAGTGCTCCAAAATTTCTTGGTAAACGGGTGCAGTGACGTTGGTTTTCAAAAAACACAATGGACCAACACCAGCAGATGACATTGCACCCCAAATCATCACAGACTGTGGAAACTTAACACTGGACTTCAAGCAACTTGGGCTATGAGCTTCTCCACCCTTCCTCCAGACTCTAGGACCTTGGTTTCCAAATGAAATACAAAACTTGCTCTCATCTGAAAAGAGGACTTTGGACCGCTGGGCAACAGTCCAGTTCTTCTTCTCCTTAGTCCAGGTAAGATGCCTCTGACGTTGTCTGTGGTTCAGGAGTGGCTTAACAAGAGGAATACGACAACTGTAGCCAAATTCCTTGACACGTCTGTGTGTGGTGGCTCTTGATGCCTTGACCCCAGCCTCAGTCCATTCCTTGTGAAGTTCACTCAAATTCTTGAATCGATTTTGCTTGACAATCCTCATAAGGCTGCAGTTCTTTCGGTTGGTTGTGCATCTTTTTCTTTCACACTTTTTCCTTCCACTCAACTTTCTGTTAACATGCTTGGATACAGCACTCTGTGAACAGCCAGCGTCTTTGGCAATGAATGTTTGTGGCTTACCCTCCTTGTGAAGGGTGTCAATGATTGTCTTCTGGACAACTGTCAGATCAGCAGTCTTCCCCATGATTGTGTAGCCTAGTGAACCAAACTGAGAGACCATTTTGAAGGCTCAGGAAACCTTTGCAGGTGTTTTGAGTTGATTTGCTGATTGGCATGTCACCATATTCTAATTTGTTGAGATGGTGAATTGGTGGGTTTTTGTTAAATGTGAGCCAAAATCATCACAATTAAAAGAACCAAAGACTTAAACTACTTCAGTCTGTGTGCACTGAATTTATTTAATACATGAGTTTCACAATTTGAGTTGAATTACTGAAATAAATGAACTTTTTCACGACATTCTAATTTATTGAGATGCACCTGTGTACTCAAAAAATTATGCAGACCTGTCCTAAATTTAAGATTTATGTGCTTGAATTTCATATACATTGTACATTCATTTGGATTACACAGATTTAATATAAACAAAGTAAATAAAATGTAATGCATATTTGTCAGTTATATATGACCCTGGACCACAAAACCAGTCATAAGGGTCAATT
>NW_015506328.1:491526-492862 GCF_001515645.1 Sinocyclocheilus grahami | reverse complement strand
TTGTATCAGATAATTTTGTTGTATTTGACCCGTGGTTGTGCGGGGGAATACATTTGCATATGCAAAGTATTGTATGTTTAATTTGATTCACTTCCTCTTCACGATCTTCATATGTACTTTGGTGGTTTTAATGAGTTATCCGGAGTTTATTTATTGACCGGTTTAAAACACCCTGTCTGGCGCCCGAACAAAAGAATTGATAAAGTTTTTGTTTTACTCTTAGGGCCACCACTGTTACAGGTTATTTGTAGGTTTTATGCATTTTAATTCAGGAAAGTGGCATGCATCGCATTTAAAGCTACACTTAAGGGTTCATGGAAGCGAAATCGGCATTGAGAAAACGGCACTGCATCAACCTAACTCAAGCGGGGTTTCTGAACTATTTATTTTCTTCGTTTTTTTATCCCACCTTGGTTTATATGGGGTGTTTAACTGAAATGTAAAACTGACTCAACGTGTCTTGATTGTATCAGATAATTTTGTTGTATTTGACCCGTGGTTGTGCGGGGTAATAAATTTGCATATGCAAGGTATTGTATGTTTAATTTTATTCACTTCCTCTTCACGATCTTCATATGTACTTTGGTGGTTTTAATGAGTTATCCGGAGTTTATTTATTGACCGGTTTAAAACACCCTGTCTGGCGCCCGAACAAAAGAATTGATAAAGTTTTTGTTTTACTCTTAGGGCCACCACTGTTACAGGTTATTTGTAGGTTTTATGCATTTTAATTCAGGAAAGTGGCATGCATCGCATTTAAAGCTACAGTCCGTAACTTTTTTGGTTAAAAATGATCGCCTTACTTTAGCTCGATTCACACCGGTAAGCTTGTAATAAAGTTTTCTAAGTTGAGTGGTATGGATAGGTTTTCGCGGGAAATTCGAGTATGGCACTGCGTCATTACATCACGTCTGTTGACATCCATTGAATTAAAAATACACAGTGAAGAGTAAAAATGGGACAATGATGTCTAGGCCCACTTATTGTACCTGAACAATTACAGGTGACTTCCGGGCTGTTTAGTTCCTCCCATTTTGCCAGTTTACTAATATTTTCCTTTCTACTCATTAATATGAGTAAATCACTGTTGCATCAAATTGTATTTAGGTATGATGTTACCAATAAACCACAGTGACTATACTAAAAACTAAACTAAAAGACACATACACTCACTCACTCACACACACACACACAGGTTTGTTTTTGTGAAAAGTGGGGACTCTCCATAGGCGTAATGGTTTTTATACTGTACAGACCATATATTCTATTGTCCTACACCAACCCTACCCCTAAACCTACCCCTCACAGGAGACTTTCTGCTATTTCAGATTTTCAA
>NW_015506328.1:491127-491509 GCF_001515645.1 Sinocyclocheilus grahami | reverse complement strand
ACACACACACACACACACAGAGACACACACTCACTCACACACACAGTCATACACTCACTCACACTTTCTCACACACACTCACACTCACTCACTCACACGCTCTCTCTCTCACACACTCACACACACACACACACACTCACTCACACTCTCTCTCTCAGATACACACACACACACACACACACAAAGAGACACACACACACACACTCACTCACACTCTCTCTCTCTCAGATACACACACACACACACACACACACACTCTCTCTTACACACACACACAGAGACACACACACACTCACACACTCTCACTCACACCCACACACACACACACTCCCACCCTCACACACACACACACACACACACACACACACTCACACTCACACAC
>NW_015506328.1:483261-490676 GCF_001515645.1 Sinocyclocheilus grahami | reverse complement strand
CTCTCTCTCTCTCACACACACACACACACACACACACACACAGTCATACACTCACTTACTCACACTTTCTCACACACACACACACACACACAAAGAGAGACACACACACACACACACACACACTTACTCACACTCTCTCTCTCTCACACACACACACACACACACACAGATTAAAGAAAAATAATATATACACAAAATAGTTTTTTTCCTAAAAGCTATTACTGCAAATTTTAAATAAACTTAATTTAAACTTAATTATATATATATATATACACACACACACACACACACACACACATGCATACATACATACACAAACACATATATATACGTAGTTCTGCTTCTAAAAAAATATTATTCTTGCATGTTAAAAGTTAATTTTAAAAAATGCAACAATTATTGATCTGCATGATGGGTCACAGCACAGAAAAGAGTTGGAGAAATGATCTTAATTCACACACATTTCCTCTGCAAAATTCTCAGTCGGTGGCATTAAAAACACTACAGATCATGTGAATGAAGGCTGCGGTGATTAATCACGTCTCATTATGATAATGCATGAGCCGCCGGACCTCCAAACGCTGACTAAACGCTTGGTTCTGTTCCAAATGCACAGTCAAGTTGATTGCATCTCTCTCAGACTCAAACAGACCGACTCCAGCTGCACTCCTGCCATCAATACTACAGTAAAATCACAGTGAAACAGATGAAACAGTTTCATCTGTGTGCATCACACACTAATGCACTCATATTAAATCAGAAACAAAACAGCGCCACCATGTGAACACAAAACAGCTTTCTCAGTAATTATAATGATCACATCAATGTAAAGCAGATCTCAATCTATTACTGTAACCCCATTGGGCAGCCAATGCTAATAACCAATGTTATTTTAGTATCAGTGACATATTATTATATTTTTAAACCATTATATCTTATTAATATTTTTGAATTAGTTTTTATTTTTATATTTTCTGTTTCCATTATAACTTTAGTTTTTGTCATTTTTATTAGTGACGCTGCAGCACAGAAGCAGTGTTAAGTCGCTGGGGGATATTTGTAGCAATAGCCAACAATACATTGTATGGGTCACAATTATACATTTCTCTTTTATGCCAAAAATCATTAGGATAATAAGTAAAGATCATGTTCCATGAAGATATTTTGTAAATGTCCTACCGTAAATATATCAAAACTTAATGTTTGATTAGTAATATGCATTGCTAAGAACTTCATTTGAACAACTTTAAAGATGATTTTCTCAATATTTAGATTTTTTTGCACCCTCAGATTCCAGATTTTCAAATAGTTGTATCTCAGCCAAATATTGTTCTATCCTAACAAACCATACATCAATGGAAAGCTTATTTATTCAGCTTTCAGATGATGCATACATCTCAATTTCAAAAAATTGACCCTTATGACTGGTTTTGTGCTCCAGGGTCACATTTATTAATATTTATTAGAGTATATATAGTTGTCATTACTTTTTATTTAGTTATATTAATAATAATGATCGATTCTTATGAGACAGAGAGTTGCTCTTCCTCCAGGGGGCGTCAGAAATCTGCCATTGAGACGCATTCAGATCTCAGTCTGAGAATGTGTTGTTTGAGACATTTGTGCAGTATACAGTAGTTTAACTAAACTAAAACTAAACATTTTAATCTATTCAATCAAAAGACTTGCATCTGATGTACAAATGCAGTCTCTATAGGACAGACCGGGGCTAGTTGTCACACTTTTTAAACGACTTCTCTAGGGAGATCAGAGTGTGTTAATAGAGCAGCTGTCAGATAGAGAGAGAGTGTGTGTGTGTGTGTGTGTGTGTGTCTGAGTGTGTGTGTGTGTGTGTGTCTGAGTGTGTGTGTGTGTGTGTGTCTGAGTGTGTGTGTGTGTGTGTGTCTGAGTGTGTGTGTGTGTGTGTGTCTGAGTGTGTGTGTGTGTGTGTGTATGACGTCATATCACAGCACACAGATCTGTCAGTGTGTTTAACAGCCTCAGGCTGATTCACAGCGAATGAATGGAGCGGTTCAATACGTCTGTGCTGATGCTGCCCTGATAATATGAGCTTGTATTAGAGATTATATTATATATATATATATACACGGTTTGTATAAATCAGCTTTGCTCAAAACACGAGGGCTCTAGTAATATAAAGAGGAGTGTATATACAATACACTCCTCTTTATATTACTAGAGCCCTCCTGTTTTGAGCCAAGCTGATTTTGAATTCAAAACGATGATGACTTCTGCTTCCGAGAATCTGTAAATGTGAAAAGAGCTTGTAATGCAGTAAGTAAGAATTTCACTTTGTATGTTTTGTGCAAATTAGTCAAACCAATCGAGCCTCTATTGTGCAGATCATTTGCTGTAAATGCAAATTTATCTCATCCTATCATCAACATCAGCACAGAACATACACAACAGCATTCATTTCACTGTACTTGCATTTTGACTTCAATGCAAACACCACAAACTAGTTTCCTCACTCTTCATCACACCAAGAACCATAACTATGACAACTATAAGGTTTTAATAATCTTTCTAAGAGAATAGTGGAGTTCACGATAACCACACAGAGGAATGATATCAATGATATCATAATTTTTCCAGATGATGAACGATAAAAACATCGACAGCCAATCCTGCTTTAAAGAGCTCGAGCATTTAAAGTGCCAGACGACAAAACTGCAGTGCGCTTATAATAAACAGAACATTATGGTTATCATTATAATCATTGTTTTTAGTGTGAACGGGCCTAGAGTCTCGTCCTGAACTCGTCTCATCTGTGAGACTGTAAATCCGGTCAAATGAGATGTTACAGGTCAGAATCTGAATCTAAAGACCTAAAACAATATACTGTACTTCATTTAAGTGTCAACCTTGCCTGGCATATTTCTCATGAACTACCTCAGTATAAATAAAAACACACCCAATAGTTGTCTACAGTTAGAGTACAGTGCTAAAAATGAATTTGATGAGCTAGTATTGAGATCTCTGACTTCATTCTGAGTGGTTTACACAAATAGCTCAGGTAGGAAAACAAGTACCATGGTATCACCACACAGTCCTGTTTTCTTTGAGACGGGGATCAATACCATTTCAAAACTGCATGAGAACATTTAAAGATAGTTTATAGCAGCATCAGTTTATATATAAACCCTTGTTCACACACACACACTGGTGTTTAGTGACGTGATGTGTAATTACCCGCTGCGCTTGACTCATTCAGCTCACACAGAAACAGAAACACACACACACACACACACACACACACACAGAAACAGAAACACACACACACAGAAACACACACACACACACACAGAAACAGAAACACACACACACAGAAACACACACACACACACACAACACACACACACACACACATCCGTTGATGCATTTACACACACATACACATCCATTGATGCATTCACACACACACTCACTCACTCACACACACAGACACACACACACACACACACACACACACACACACACACACACACACACACACACACACACACACACACATCCGTTGATGCATTCACACACACACACACACACACACATCCGTTGATGCATTTACACTCACTCACATGTCAGGAGTGCCGTGTTTCCTACTGAATTCCAGACATGCAAAGCACGCAAGAAACGCAGAGGATCTTCAGTGTCTCTCTGTCTGTGTGTGATCAGTTTCATATGACCTCTGGACTGATTGCTTTATTTCATTACACTCATTACTGATGCTGAGCTGCTGGAACCAGTGCAAACCCAGCAACAGGGATCGCTCTCACGACTTCATCTATCGCTTTTTTCAATGTTAGGACAAAACGTTCTTAAAGGAGTAGTTCACTTCCAGAATAAAAATGTCCTGATAATTTACTCACTCACCCCCATGTCACCCAAGATGTTCATGTCGTTCTTTCTTTCCTCATTCACAAAGAAATTAAGGATCCTCGGCTGGGATGGTGTAGAATTAAAATTGTGGGGGAAAATAAAGTTAGTAGAATGTTGTAAGAAATGCTTTAAATAACATTATAATAACGACAAGTAACATTTTGTTCCCACAACGTTTTTATAACCTAAGTTTGTCACCGATGGAGGTCACATGATCTGTCTGAGACACCAATCACGTACAGCAGAACCTGCACTGAAGCTTTACTTGTGTTTTAGTCCCAGTATTACTGTGAATGATGCTGAACGGTTGTCCATGAAAGATCCTCAGTAAAGCACTGAGTAAATATGATCAGGACTGATTCTTACACGCTGGAGGTATTTATAGAGGTTTTATTGATTAATGAAATGCTCTAGTGTAATGGAGTATAGAGTAACACAAGGGCAGGAGAACCGCTGCAGTGTTCAGCAACAACTCCTGCGAGCGCTCGAGTTCATCACAACGATCACATCTCACATCACATGACATCTCACATCTCACATCACATCTCACATCTCACATCACATCTCACATCACATCACATCTCACATCACATCACATCACATCTCACATCACATCACATCACATCACATCACCTCACCTCACCTCACCTCACATCACATCACATCACATCACATCTCATCACATCACATCACATCTCATCACATCACATCACATCACATCACATCACATGCTCACTGGAGCAGAGACAGAGCTGAGAGCGTGTCAATGGAGAACGTTTTCATAGTGCAGAATGAATGAAATCACAACTCCACAATAATTAGAAAACATACACTATAAAACGGATAGTTCCGGTCCTTGATTCTGATTGGCTGAGCCACGTTCGACGCTGTTGTAAATGACTCTACAATGTAACATACACAATTGTGTGTTGCTCGGCAACCACTTTGTAGCAACCACAACTGTTTCTGAGGAGCTACATTGTTTGGTGGAAGAATACTGTTTTTATTAATATCATTACACTTTATTTGCTCCGTTTTATTTTGTGAAACCTTACTACGTATATGGAATAACATAAGCAGTAAGCTATTTATAACAGCTAAGTGGGTTCTAACAATGCCCCTTAGCTATTATAAATTCACAGTAAACCATGGCTTCTTGGGGCTTATTGCTTAACTTTATATGACAATTACTACTGGGTTTGTTGGTGCAATTTAGAATAGCACAAAAAAACTCATTCTTTTGGCTTGAAAGACACTTGGCAACCACCCAGAAAACCCTAGTAAATGCATAGCACCTTAGCAACCACATCGCAACATCTTGGAAACCACCCAATCACCCTAGCAACTGCATAGCAGCAGCACACTAGAAACCACCCAGAACACCTTACCGACCACATAGCATCACCCTGGCAACCACTCAAACACACAAACAACTGCACTGCAGCACTACAAACATGCAAACACTGCAGCAACAGCATGCTTAAAATAATTCAGAACACCTTAGCAACCATATGGAAACTACCTAATCACCCTAGCAACTTTACAGCAGCATGCTAAAAACTAGTCAGAACACATCAGCAATCAAATAGCAATGCACTGGCAAATATTCAGTCACCCTAAAAACTTGTACGCTAAACTACTAAAACAACACAGCAGCACCTTGGCAACCATTCAAACACCCTAGCCACCACACAGAAGCATGCTAAAAACCACTCAGTACGCCTTAACAATCACATAGCAACACCCTGGAAACCACTCACACGGTCACACGCCCTAGAAACTGCATAGAAGCATGATAAAAAACATCTCAGAGCACCTTAGCAACCACCCATTCACCCCAGCAACTGCATAGGAGCATGCTAAAAAACACTCAGAATACCTTACCAACCACATAGCAACACCCTGGCATCTTCCCAAACACCCTAACAAGTTCTTAACAGCATGCTAAAAACACTAAAAACACCTTAGAAACCACATAGCAACACCCTGGCAACAGCAGAGCACCATGGTAAAAAGCACTCAGAATAGCGTAGCAACCACATAGCAATACCCTGGCAACCTCTAAAACACCCTAACAAGCACATAACAGCATGCTAAAAACACAATGAACACCTTAGCAACACCCTAGCAACCGCACAGTAGCATGGTCCAAACTACTCTGGACAGCTTGGCAACCACATAGCAACACCCTAGCAACCGCACAGCAGCATGGTCCAAACTACTCCGGACACCTTGGCAACCACATAGCAACACCCTAGCAACCGCACAGCAGCATGGTCCAAACTACTCCGGACACCTTGGCAACCACATAGCAACACCCTAGCAACCGCACAGCAGCATGGAAACACCCTAACAAGCACATAACAGCATGCTAAAAACACAATGAACACCTTAGCAACACCCTAGCAACCGCACAGTAGCATGGTCCAAACTACTCTGGACAGCTTGGCAACCACATAGCAACACCCTAGCAACCGCACAGCAGCATGGTCCAAACTACTCCGGACACCTTGGCAACCACATAGCAACACCCTAGCAACCGCACAGCAGCATGGTCCAAACTACTCCGGACACCTTAGCAACCACATAGCAACAGAACAGCACAGTAAGCAAGCAGCACTCACGTATTCTTCTGAAAATATAATAATATAACAATTTATGTTATAATAATAATTATTATTATTGTTGTTGTTTTTATAATTATTTAGAAATATAAAATACATCTCATTCTGCTATGCTGACCCTTTCTCTTATAAGCAGAGAGGAGACACTGTATTTCAGGTTCATATACCTGTCATGTGTGCTCAGATCAGCAGCAGCACTGGAGTAGATTATACTGCAGACTTCACTGCATCTACTCTGCCTCGAGCAAACGAACTGTGTTTCGCCCCATGTCTAATGGGCGATGATAAAATCATACTATCTGCTGAATTTAGCCTTGAATTAGAGGAACATCACAGAAAGGGCAGACGCTTAATGGGAATTCTTTCTTTTCTCGTCAGCGCAGCCATGAGATGCAGCTTATGCGCTTCTGAAGTCCTGCTCCAGCAACAAAGCGCTTTAATCCTTCTAATGTTTGGGACTTCTGAAGCGCCCCAAACCAGCCCTCCTCCAGATCAACAGGATGAAGGTGCAGAGCAAATTATGTTCATGAGAGCGGCACCGGTGTTTGAACCCGAGAGCCGAACGCACGGCTTTGATCTTAGTGAGATCAGGACTGGATTCTTCACTCGGACACACACACACACACACACACACACTCACTCACTCACTCTCACTCTCACACACACACTCACACACACACTCACACTCACACTCACAGACAGACAGACAGACAGACACACACACACACACACACACTCACTCACTCACTCTCACTCTCACACACACACTCACACACACACTCACACTCACACTCACAGACAGACAGACAGACAGACACACTCACACTCACACACACACACTCACACTCACACTCACACTCACACTCACACTCACACACACACTCACACACT
>NW_015506328.1:477119-482827 GCF_001515645.1 Sinocyclocheilus grahami | reverse complement strand
CACACACACTCACACTCACACTCACACTCACACACACAGACAGACACACTCACACTCACTCTCTCTCACACACACACACACACACACACACACACACACTCACACACACACTCACACACACACACTCACACACACAGACAGACACATTCACACTCACTCTCACACACACACACACACAGAAAATGTAATAATGGCTCTCTGGGAAAGAGGGCTGGGAGGCCGAAATTCGAGTCACATGACAAGCCTGAGAAATCAGTATCAACCTGAACAACTGAGATTACTAGTTTGATTTCTCAAGCACATTTCCCAAATAAATAATTTAGGTTATAAAAACATTGTGGGAACGTTGTTTTGAAATGTTTCTAAAACATTGAAATGTCCAGTTTTCTTGTTGTGATTATAACGCTATTGAAAGGTTACAAAAACATTTCTCACGAAGTTCTACTTACATTATTTTCACCCAAAATATAATGTTATTTGTTTATTAAGTATGTTAAAATGTCCAGTTTTCTTGTCATGATTAGAATGTTATTTAAAGACGACTAAAACATTTCTTAAACATTTTACTAAATTTTGTTTTTACCTAAAATATAACCTTATTGGAACATTCATAATCAATATTCTAAGAACGTTAAAATGTCTACTTTTCTTGTTATTATAAGAACGTTATTTAAAAGCAAATTAAATGTTTCTTAAAAGTTCTACTAAATTAAATTTTTACCCAAAATATAACATTTGAACATTTAATTTTAATACTCTAAGATGCCCAGTTTTCTTTAGAACGTTATTTAAAGGTTACAAAAACGTTTCTTAAACGTTCTACTTAATTTTATTTTTTCTCAAAAATATAACGTTATTTGGATGTTTATTTTTAATATTTTAAAAACATTAAAATCCCCAGTTTTCTTATCGTGATTAGAACGTTATTTAAAAGTTACAAAAACATTTCTTACAACATTTTATTAATTTATTTTCACCCAAAATATAACGTTATTTTAATGCTATTTAAAGGTTACAAAAAAACGTTTCTTAGAACGTTCAAGTACAAATAACATCGTAAAGACGTTCCGAACTTGTTGATTGTTATGAGAACGTATATAAAATCCTAATAAAGTTAAGAATGTTTTGTCCTAACGTTTACATAACATCAGTGAAGGTTGCGAGAACATTCCCTGTTACAGTAGCTGGGTGTCTTCTTTAGTTTGACCTACCTGAGGTCTTGTCACTCGATGCACTGGCTCCGTTCACGTTGAAGTGATTGCTGAGGTTCAGGTCAAGACGTGTGACCGTCCGACGGTTGCCGTTTTTGTCGATGACCTCCGTAGCGACTTTGGGCTCGTCTCTCGAGGAGCGTTTATTTCCATCATCATCCTCCTCAGGCAGCAACACAATGCGGTGGTTCATTTGGGGACTCGGAAGTTGCGAAGACAGAGGTGATAAGACAGGAGACATGCTCTGGAGACTGTTGGCAGGAGGATAAGACACGTTGAAGAGCCCAGAGAGAGAGCTTGATGTGGGGCTTCTGGTCCAGGGATGAAGCTTAGAGCTTCTAGAGTTGAGGGTTTTCTCGTTGTTCACCTGAGTAAAGAGCTTGATCTCTTCTTGTCCATCTTGCTGATTGTGACTCTGATCCAAACTGGAATGAGATCCGAGTTCCTGGTTGTGTTCCGGGTCCCTTTGGTTGACTTCCAAACTTCCGAAGGTTGATTGGCCTTGTTGGTTTCCCTCGGTATTCCCAACGGCCATTAGCTCCCGTAGGACACATCCACGTTGGTTTCCCAAGGGCTTCTCGTACTCCAAAGTGAGTTCAAACTCCGACAGCTCGGTACAAAGATCCATTTCGGACTCAAACGAACGAGGCTCTTCCATAAAATCCCAGCCGTCGTGGGCGATCTGGAAGTGTTCCTCCATTGGAAGAAGAGGCTCGCTGGAGACGCTGACATAAGAGCCTGATCCTGGAGTATCCCGGCCACGGATGGAGACCGGAGTCCCGGGAGCCTTTGGGGAAAACTCGGACGCTCCACTCTGCACCTTCTTCTTTATCCTACTCTGCAAGAACTCTTCAGCGCTGTCCATCTTCTTAGAACCCAGTTTCTTCAGCTTACGAACTCTAGAGGCTGCTCTCTTATGCTCCGCGGGCGGAGATATAGTGAAGTTACTGCTGCTAACATCATGTCCTTCCAGGAGCTTCCCGTCCTGGTTTCCCATCTTAATCCTGTCTGCGCAGTCGCTGCATAAAGACAGGAGGTCCGTCAGCAGCTGGTGGTGTTCTGCGGTGAGCCAGTTGAGCTGCGCGACCGCTCCTTTTGTCGCCTCGCAGTAATACTGGCCTCTTTGTTTAGCGTCTTCATCCCGAGGCCGGACTTCACGAGGGGTTTGGCCAGCTCGTGGGAAACCTCGGGACTTCCTCGTTGGGAAGTAGAGACTAATGAAGCACAGCTCCTGGATGGGTTTGTACAGACGCAGCACAGTGTGCGTGCCTTCCATTACGGGGCCCGTTTTTAATTAATCACACTCCTAAATTAAGTTGAGTAGTTGTCTCGTGGGTCGTGTCTCGCCCGGGGTGGACTGACACGGCGGGCGTTCATCATCGGGGTGATCGAAGGCCTGTCAAAATGACGGAGGCTTTTAGTGCAACATCTATTTTAAGATGCATGTAGAATTGCAAATATACAACAGATTTGTATCTAAGAAACTGATCAACACGTGAAGTGTTACATAGATACAGAGCTTTAAAATCCAAGTTTTAATCCAAACAAAATCAGGTTTTATTGATTAAAAGCAATTAAACTCAGGCTTTAAAGTTAATAACAAATATCAAATTTGGTTTGCACACTGAATTCTTAAAAAAAGACAAACAAGCAAAAAAGGCAATACACTGTAAAAAAAAAAAACATTTTTATTTGGAGTACATTTGTGACCCCGGAGCACAAAACCAGTCATAAGGGTAAATTTTTCGAAATTGAGATGTATACATCAGCTGAAAGCTGAATAAATAAGCTTTCCATTGATGTATGGTTTGTTAGGATCGGACAATATTTGAAAATCTGGAATCTGAGGGTGCAAAAAAATCTAAATATTGAGAAAATCATCTTTAAAGTTGTCCAAATGAAGTTCTTAGCAATGCATATTAATAATGAGACATTACGTTTTGATATATTTATGGTAGGAAATGTACTAAATATCTTCATGGAACATGATCTTTACTTAATATCCTAATGATTTTTGGCATAAAAGATCTGGAATCTGAGGGTGCAAAAAAATCTAAATATTGAGAAAATCATCTTTAAAGTTGTCCAAATGAAGTTCTTAGCAATGCATATTAATAATGAGACATTACGTTTTGATATATTTACTGTAGGAAATTTACTAAATATCTTCATGGAACATGATCTTTACTTAATATCCTAATGATTTTTGGCATAAAAGTAAATAATTCAATAATTGTGACCCATACAATGTATTGTTGGCTATTGCTACAAATATCCCCCAGCGACTTAACACTGCTTTTGTGCTGCAGGGACACATATTATAAGAAAATACTATTTTAGTCTTTGTACTTCATGTTTAATTATATGTGTTAATTGCTGATTCTTTGTGAAATTTACTAGCAATTTCTGAGTGAAAATGAATTCTACACCTATTTTTTTCAGAGTACAAAATTAAAAGTAACTTTTAAAAGCATGTATTGCTATAATCAACAGAATTATCTTGTAATATTGCATGCATCATAGCTGGGGTCTTGCGAATCTTTGCCAGACATTTTTACAGGCCAGAAAATAAACTGTGGAGAGAGATGCTTTGGCAAAAATATCCATGAATGCACGACTAACAGTGGGTCTATTGATAATGTCATTCGGTACGTTTTATTCTGCTAAAGCCTTTGAACTGTATGCATAATTATTTAAATAAGCAGTTGAGTGAGTAGAGCACCCTTCATCATGAGCATCATAATAATCAACCCTCACACACACACACACACACACAATAATCACACTTTAAAATGAACTGAGCTCATACAGCTGCAGTGAATGTCCCTTTAAAACATGACATGACAGTTCAGCAGTGATCAAACCCAAACAAATCAGCATCTTATATTGGTGCATTATATTATAAAAGAGGTGCATTGCACTGTGGCAGTGAATAACCTACACTATACTGAGCATCGTTTATTATGCAGAAAGTTATTTTTGCACTGCTGCATCATTGATGCTTTAAACATTCACTGCACATTTACACACAGTACACATTTAATGTTGCTAAAATATGATTATGGCCAATGCATTTGCATGCTCTTTGATTTTAATAATCGTGTGTTATATGAAGTTAATCGTGCTAAACTCACCCATCTGAGCTGCATGACGGATCTGCGTCTCTCTCTCTCTCTCTCTCTCGTTCTGGAGGACAGCTCTCTCAGCCTGTGATTGACAGGCACACAGACCAGTCAGAGGCGGCAGCGTCTGTATCCGCGGCTGTGATTGGTTGGCTTCAAGGTGGCCCCGCCCCCAGCAGAATTGTGTCATAAAGCAAAGCAGCAGTGCTGCAGAATGTCAGAAAGACAGCAGTATTCACTTAAAGGGGACAGAAGACAAATCTATCTATATCTATCTATCTATCTATCTATCAAAGAATTACATAAACGACTAAACATCCCCACAAGGATAGCAAAACTTGAAACATTATATAAAAATATTAATAGCCTCCATACAAATATACACCAGCTTTCAAGGACTTGCCTTGCAGTGTTCAAAGATCCAGTGCTGTGTTAACACACGATGGGTTTATTGTAGTGACAGTAACTTTAGTAACTGTATATGGTGTAAAACTAAAGCTTCAGTTTAATCTCTGACTTTCAAAAGAAAACAATACATATACAGTACACTGCTGTTCAAACGTTTGGCATCAGTAAGATTTCTAATGTGTTTAAAGAAGTCTCTTCTGCTCATCAAGGCTGCATTTATTTGATCAGAAATACAGAAAAAAACTGGAATATTGTGAAATATTATTGCATTTTAAAATAATGGTTTTATATTGTAATATACGTTAAAATCAAATTTATTTCTGTGATGCACCGCTGAATTTAAATAGAAATATGATGCTGAAAATACAGCTTTGATCACAGAAATAAATTAGAGTTTAACAGATATTCACATAGAAAACAGCTGTTTTACATTATAATAATATTTCTCAATATTACTGTTTTTTTCTGCATTTCTGATCAAATAAATGCAGGCTTGGTGAGCAGACGAGACTTCTTTAAAACACATTAGAAATCTTACAGATGCCAAACGTTTATTTGGGAAAATTTTAGCTGGAATAATTATAATAATATTCATAATTATATAGGTTGAGTTTGATAACTGAAAGAAAAAAAAATTAATGGTTTGCTAATATTATGAATACATTTTTAAAAATGTTTATAATGACCAAACAATAATTAAAAATAATTTCAATTACAGTAATTTAACGATGAATAAATATGGTCACTTGAAGTAATTCCATTTTTAAAAAAAATACAACTGAATTAACTAAGCAACAGGAATACATAATGCATAATTCTATTTCTATGATTTATTTCTATGCATTAGATGTTCTTTCACAGTCACACCACTAGGATGCAGCACAGGATCACAAATCCTCAGCCATTCATGCTCATCTGCATTGGCCTATACTTATATTTTAAATTAAATTATTTAACAGTAAATTTC
>NW_015506328.1:469619-472119 GCF_001515645.1 Sinocyclocheilus grahami | reverse complement strand
TAATTAAAAAAAATACCATGATGTAAATATTTGGTCATACCGCCCAGCACTAATCTATATATTATTGTATATAATTCTCTAAAGATTCATGTCTGACGTCGTGTACACAGCATTCATATTTTGAGACAGTTTCTCCAAACACTGAATGTCTAGATTCTAGAATCAGGCTTGCAGCAGTAATAGGGTTGGGTATCGTTTGGGTTTTTTCGATACCGGTGCCTGAACCGATACTTATTAAAAAAATAAAAAATAAAAATTCCCCCAAAAATGATGGATTGGCCATTAGCACTATAAACACATGATGTCTGTTTCACAAATTCAGTGTTTTCAGTTTTATTTTTTTCTGGATTGTGTCTTAATGCTTGAATTAAATGTTAATGCTTAAAAGGCATATCTAATCAATTGAATTCATAAGACTTTAATTTAATGATGTGTTAAAATTATTTTACAGTAATAGAGCACTTAGAATTTTTTTCTATGTTGTTTTCTTTTAATTATCTGGATTTAAGATTTAATACAAATGTATTATTGGTGAGAATCAAATGGAGGCATAAAACATTAATTTAATATCTTAAAATGTTGTCAAATGAAAATGAGGTTTACTGTTAAAATGAAACCATGAAAGAAAAGTGTGCGATATTCCTTAAAAAATTGTTTAAATTATTATTTATGAATACTATTAATATTAATTTATTATTATATATTTTTAATGTTATTAATATTAATAATATTAACTATTATTGTTAAATATTATTAGTATAACTTTGAAAAGTACATTTCACTGTGCATTAGTAATATATTAAAGTTAAACTTTCGAAGCAGACATTAGATTTCGATAGCAGTCTTTTTAGGCTTTAATATTCACAGACACTAGTGCAGCCCTACTTTTGATATATTCATCCAGATTTGCCAAATTCCATTGTTGTTATGACTGGATTCTGTCTGTGTCTAGTCTGCTGACTTGAGGAACAGACTGTTGGCGCAGGAGTGGCTGGCACACGCGACACAAACCTGCTGCTCTACCTGCGACTGACAAACACGCTTACAAACAGATCTTCAGGTCCGCTCTGTCCTCCGAAACGATGCTTGAGGTGCTTTGTAGAGATCTGGTTCTGATGCTCCTGCTGTCGCAGGTTCAATCAGAGCGCGTGTTTGTGTCGTTTGTGCAGTCAGCAGTGTGTTTAATGAAAGGAGAGCGCAGCGGCGTCCTGGCCTCCGTCAGCATGTGCTTTTACAGTCAGGGATAAATGCAGACGCAGTGTTTCAGAGAGAGAGAGAGAGAGAGAGAGACGCTGATCTCAATAAACCTCCTCCAGCAGGACCTGCTCTCATAGTGTGTGTGTGTGTGTGTGTAAGTGTGTGTGTGTGTGTGTGTGTTTTTGTGTGTGTGTGAGTGCGCGAGTGTATGTGTGTGCAAGAGTGTGTTTGTGAGTGTGAGTGTGCTTGTGTGTGTGTGTGTGTGCGAGCGTGTGTGTGTGCGTGTGTGTGTGTGTTTTTGTGTGTGTGCGAGTGTTTTTGTGTGTGCGTGTGTGAGTGTTTTTGTGTGTGCGTGTGTGAGTGTTTTTGTGTGTGTGTGAGTGTGAGTGTTTTTGTGTGTGTGTGTGCGTGTGAGTGTTTTTGTGTGTGCGTGTGTGAGTGTTTTTGTGTGTGTGTGAGTGTGAGTGTTTTTGTGTGCGTGTGAGTGTTTTTGTGTGTGTGAGTGTTTTTGTGTGTGTGTGCGCGAGTGTGTGTGCGCGAGTGTATGTGTGTGCAAGAGTTTATTTGTGAGTGTGAGTGTTTTTGTGTGTGTGTGTGTGCGAGCGTGTGTGTGTGCAAGCGTGTGTGTGTGTGTGTGTGAGCGAGTGTGTGTGTGTGTGTGCGAGCGTGTGTATGTGCAAGCGTGTGTGTGTGCGCGAGCGTGTGTGTGTGTGTGTGTGTGCGAGCGTGTGTGTGTGTGTGCGCGTGTGTGTGCAAGCGTGTGTGTGTGTGTGTGTGTGTGCGAGCGAGTGTGTGTGAGTGTTTTTGTGTGTGTGTGAGTGTGAGTGTTTTTGTGTGCGTGTGAGTGTTTTTGTGTGTGTGAGTGTTTTTGTGTGTGTGTGCGCGAGTGTGTGTGCGCGAGTGTATGTGTGTGCAAGAGTTTATTTGTGAGTGTGAGTGTGTTTGTGTGTGTGTGTGGGAGGGTGTGTGTGTGTGCGAGCGTGTGTGTGTGCAAGCGTGTGTGTGTGTGTGTGTGTGCGTGTGTGTGTGTGTGTGTGAGCGTGTGTGTGTGTGTGTGTGTGTGCGAGCGAGTGTGTGTGAGTGTTTTTGTGTGTGTGTGAGTGTGAGTGTTTTTGTGTGCGTGTGAGTGTTTTTGTGTGTGTGAGTGTTTTTGTGTGTGTGTGCGCGAGTGTGTGTGCGCGAGTGTATGTGTGTGCAAGAGTTTATTTGTGAGTGTGAGTGTTTTTGTGTGTGTGTGTGTGCGAGCGTGTGTGTGTGCAAGCGTGTGTGTGTGTGTGTGTGAGCGAGTGTGTGTGTGTGTGTG
>NW_015506328.1:459401-463045 GCF_001515645.1 Sinocyclocheilus grahami | reverse complement strand
GTGTGTGCGCGAGTGTGTGTGTGTGTGTGTGTGTGTGTGTGCACCAGTGTATGTGTGTGCAAGAGTGTGTTTGTGAGTGTGAGTGTTTTTGTGTGTGTGTGTGCGAGCGTGTGTGTGTGTGCGCGAGCGTGTGTGTGTGTGTGTGTGTGTGTGCGAGCGTGTGTGTGTGTGCGCGAGCGTGTGTGTGTGTGTGTGTGTGTGTGCGAGCGTGTGTGTGTGTGCGCGAGCGTGTGTGTGTGTGTGTGTGTGTGTGCGAGCGTGTGTGTGTGTGCGCGAGCGTGTGTGTGTGTGTGTGTGTGTGTGCGAGCGTGTGTGTGTGTGTGAGAGAGAGTGTGTGTGAGAGAGAGTGTGTGTGTGCGAGCATGTGTGTGTGTGCGAGCGTGTGTGTGTGTGTGCGAGCGTGTGTGTGTGTGCGAGCGTGTGTGTGTGTGTGAGAGAGAGTGTGTGTGAGAGAGAGTGTGTGTGTGCGAGCATGTGTGTGTGTGCGAGCGTGTGTGTGTGTGTGCGAGCGTGTGTGTGTGTGCGCGAGCGTGTGTGTGTGTGTGTGTGTGTGTGGGTGTGTGTGTGCGAGAGTGTGTGTGTGTGTGTGTGTGTGTGTGCGTGCGTTTATTAGGGCTGGATTGACAATGTCGACATCTGCGGTTTGATTAGCAGATATTGATTCTTACATTTCAAGATTGATCTTTTATTCTATGCTGTTTTCATGATTTGTAGTGCGCCTGCCATGCAGTGTTACTTTAGTATTATTTAGTTTATTATTTCAATACTTTTGTTGTTTGTTCATCATTTTGTTATTTGATTTTGTCAGTTTTTGTATTTTTTGTAATTATAAGTATATTAACGTATAGTTAGTTATCAAGTCAGCATTTTTTTATTTTTGTTTAGTTTGAATTTTTCATCTTATATGTACACACACACAGACACACACACACAGACACATTTCAACGAACAATGTTTTGAATAATTTTAGTTTAAGTTAATGATAATAAACCCTGCTGCCATCCTGTAATCACAATAAGCTTTGCTACTTTGTTGCTTTTGATTTGAAACAAAATATAAATATCAGCTTTCAAATTCTGTCGATTTCAAACGAAAGTTTATTTATAAAGCACTTTAAAAACCACAAAGTGTACCAAAATGTTGTACAGTTTTACAAATAAAATAAAAATAGAATACTGTGAGATGATTACAAAATTAATTTATGACTGATTGAGCGATTACATGAGACAGGATACGGATTTCTGTAAGTTGTGCTCTTTCTTTTAACGTACCTTCAGATGTTCATTCATGTTTATTTCATGCTGTAACTGCTTTTAAAGCGGAGGAGACGATCAGTTCACAGTGATCTGTCACTCCTCATTAAACAGCTCCAAAAGGGCATTTATTATTTGAATGTTGTAATAAAATTTTAAGAATTTGAAACTTAGTCTTTGTTTCAAATCAAAAGTAACCAATCACAAAGCTTATTGTGATTTATTGGATGGGAGGCGCGCTACAATGTTATGTGCATTAACTTAAATCAGGCTAGACTAATCGATTCTTGGGATTTATGAATCAGTATCGTTTTGTAAAAATGAGAATCGATTAAAATCTAGAAATCAGTATTTTTTTACTCAGCCCTAATAGTGATCATGTAATAAAAACAGTTCCTCACACTCATGTGGTGCGACATTACTGTTGGATCCAATATAGTCGCACAGCATCGTCTTTTAGTTTAAATCTTTCTGAAAATCCTGGGTTGAATTGTGCCTTGTTTGTAAACGAATCCGCGGTAAAATGAAGTGAACAAAGGACCAAGTTCTTGCTGATGCACTCTGGATCTTCATTAAAAATAAACTTCATCCACTCTTTCCTAATGTTGGGATCAGAAAGAAGGCGATGCAAAGACTTGTGTTTTTCCACAACTTGGCACTGAACAGCGTCTTGTTTTCTTCGGAGCATCTTTATCGTTTGGTTTCTGCGTAGACCTGCGTTTGCCTCTCGTTATTTACACTACATGCATGAATCGGTGGGCGGGGCTAAACAGGCAGTGATGTAGAATCGGTGGGAATCGGTGGGCAGAGCTAAACGACCAGTGATGTAGAATCGGTGGGTGGGGCTAAACAACCAGTGATGTAGAATCGGTGGGATAGAGGACCTACAATAATGTACAGTATTTGAAAAATAATGTGTTTTTTGAACATTAAAGCATGTCAGCATATTCTGTTACACCAAATACACAAAATAATGATCTTTAAAAAAGCATCATATGACCACTTTAAAGCTCACGGTCGCTTCAGTCTCATTACAGCCGCTCACATCAGACGTCATTCTGATGTTTGAGCAAAACATATTCAGGCCTGAATTTGAAATAAAACTGTTTTAATATGAACTAAAACCTAATAATTTATTTGTCATTCATAAATGAAACAGTCAGATTTCTGCACTCAGAAATTCATGGCATAATTTAGAAACACGCAACATGCAGACTTCATATTTAAATAGCAGTCTTTTTGCGCTTTAATATATACAGCCACTAGTCCTTATAGCACTTTCATTAATTGTACAGCACTACTTTTGATTTATTCATCCAAGATTCCGCGTTATAGTGTAAATTCCATTTTCATGACTAGATTCATGACGCATTTTCCACATCGCAGAAATCATACAGACCTAAAATTATTTCTCGGACCCGACTTTTAGAACCCATTCTAGAGCATCGTTTGCAGTGGTTTCTCTGGTCTCTGCTTTCGCTCTGATCTCCAGAGCTGTTTGAGGCAGGCTGGGATGTTAAATGGATGTTACACTAGTGATGAGTGTGTTGTGGTGATTTTGAGCGGCGTTAAGCGTTATTAGTTGATCTGAGTCCTAGCAACAGGAACTAATAGCATCCCGTCCGTCTGAACACTGAGTGTGTGAGTCACGCGTCACTTCTGCAGGACCTGAGAACATCTACAGCTCATCAATCATCAGTCACCACAAACACTCACAAAAACAAGCCGCCTTCTCTTTGGGAGTTAAATCCATAGACACAGGAACACACCTCTGTGCAGGCATTATATTTATGACCATTTATGATGATCTGCTTTTGATATTCCCTCTTCTGGTCAATAATTTTTCATACGTTTTATTCATGCTTCTGGTCAGATTGGGATACTTTCTCCCTTTCCGTCATTATAAGGTCATGTAAGTTTATAATCTGTACTACTTACAGAAGTGGAACTATAAGTAACTATATTATAAGTTTAGGTCTGCTGTTTAGACATGTTTGTTATATCCTTGAAATGAGGTGAGATTATCTATAGTCACTGCCACCACACTTGTATAAAATCAAAATATAATGTTTTATGAAACATTTTTAGTTAATTAAATTTTAGAACTTAATCTTATTATTTTAATAAATTATTAAATTAATTAATTTTTTTAATCCACTATTTATATTTTATTTTTCACTTATTTCAATAATCAAAAAAAGTTTTTGTTAAAGGGGTCATATGATGCTGCTAAAAAGAACATTATTTGGTGTATTTGGTGTAATGAAATGTGTTTATGTGGTTTAAGGTTCCAAAAACACATTTTCCACATACTGTACATTATTGTTTCTCCTCTACGCACCACCTTTCTGATTTTTACAAAGCTCATCGGTCTGAAAAGCGAGGTGTGCT
>NW_015506328.1:442537-455856 GCF_001515645.1 Sinocyclocheilus grahami | reverse complement strand
ACACACACAGACTCACTCACACACACACACACACACACACACAGACACAGACACACACACACAGACACAGACAGACACGCACACAGACACACACACACACAGACACACACACAGACTCACTCACACACACATACACAGACACACGCACACAGACAGACACAAACAGACACAGACACACAGACACACAGACACACACACAGACTCACTCACACACACATACACAGACACACGCACACAGACAGACACAAACAGACACAGACACACAGACACACAGACACACACACAGACTCACTCACACACACATACACAGACACACGCACACAGACAGACACAAACAGACACACACACACAGACACACAGACACACACACAGACTCACTCACACACACATACACAGACACACGCACACAGACAGACACAAACAGACACACACACACAGACACACAGACTCACTCACACACACATACACAGACACACTCGCACACGCACTCGCACGCACACACACACACAGACACACACAGACTCACTCACAAACACATACACACACTCACACACGCACTCACACTCACACACTCACGCACGCTCACACTCACACACACACACACACACACAGACTCACTCACACACACACACACACACACACACAGACAGACACAGACACACACGCACACACACACACAAACTGCGCTTCCATATGGAGCAATTCAGTGTGATTCTGAAACAACAGAACGTTTGATCATATTTCAGTCATTGAATGTGTCTGTATTCAGTCATCGGGTTTAATTCACTCTCTAACACTGAAACAAACCTGAACACAAAGCAGCCTTCTGAGAAAGAGATCTAGATATTGGTTGAAAATGTTCAGATTAGGGCTGCACGATATATCGAAATAGAGGCGATAGCGCGATTATGGCTTAGTGCGATTTGATTTAATTAAATGTAGTTCATGTTCATTAAATGTGTAGTTCATCGTACAGTATTTCAGCGTCTGATAAAGGATTGATTAATTCACTGTAAATCCAGCCGTTCTGAGACGCTCTAATGTTTTTGTTTGCTGGCAACCCGTCAAAATAAAAGCTTGATGGTTTACGGTTTAAAAACAAAAAAATGTTAACATAATTGTTAGTCATTTTAAAGTGAAGTAACATTTTTACTTCACTTTTTAAAATTTTACAGTATTTGTTACAGTATTACAATATATTTCTTATTTTGCTTAATATTTTTCTTCATAGTATTACAATCTCAGTATTAGGGATGTAACGATTAACGATAAATCATGATAAAATTCCCCATGGTTACTATTACCGTTTCATATGTTAATTATCATTCAAACCGTATTAGATTACCGCGATTTGAACAACTCGCGATAAATAAATACCGTCCAGCATAAAGCACAGTTTTCAGTAACGGTCTCACGTGCAGACAGCAGCAGAGTAGTTTAGTTTTGAGTGAAAACAGGGCGGAAAAGCTGGGAGATTTTAAAGGAGTGCTAAGGGAATTATACAAATGAATATATGAAGGAATTAATTATATGAATGTACCTCTGAAGGTTCTGACTGTCTTCAGAAACGATTCGATGGCCTTTTGTTTTCATCTTCGCTCCATGTGATACCTAAAGGAAGTGTTCTTAATCACAATACTGCTCTGTCCACGGAGGTTACGGAAAAAAACTCTAATTCAGCTGTTCCATAAGCGCCACCTGCTGTCAGCGAGTGGAATTACAGCGACTTATATTTACATTCAGCCTGTGTGTGGTTTCTGTCTGGCCAAAAACGGACCGAATCTGTATGCCCTGCTGTAAACTTTGACCGGTTGATGAAAAACAAGCTTATGTGGATTCTACACATTTAAACAATTCAGATAAGCTATCTAAAATACATATAATCATTTATTAATCAATTATCATTTCGACTTATATATTTTCTTTATTTAAAGGCTGAAATGTGAGGTTTACCTTTTTATTAAACTTGTTCAAAACTTTATTTGAACATTTACATTAGATATTTCAGTCAAGTTGTCATTTAAAATCCGAACATCATTGGTAATGTTATTGTTTTAGTGATTATGCAAACAAAAAGTCATTTTATTTGTTGTTTGTTGATTTTTAAATATAAAACTTGGTGTACTGATTTATGTTTCGGTAATTTTTGAACATCTCCAGCACATTTGAACAATACCGTGATAATACCGATAACCGTGATAATTTTGGTCACTATAATCGTGATAAGAAATTTTCATACCGTTACATCCCTACATCCCTACAATAAACTCATTATTATTTTAGAGTCATATTGAATTGGTCAAAAACTAGGAATTCGGCCTATTAAAAGGATAAAATGTTTTTTAAACCTGTTTTTTTTTTTTCTTCAATTTTTTCAAATTATTTTTATTTTCTATGCACATGCACTCCCTGACAAAATCACTCCATTAACTCTAGGATGATTGATTGAAAATGTCCGTATTTTTTTCATATCACGATATACATCGCAGAAAAACAAAATATTAAGTCTGTTTTTCCTAGTTCATTAGTGTTCTTTATATTTGCACTTTAATCTGTTTGTAACGTTTTCTTGCTTTATACTTTTTTGTGTGTGTGTGTGTGTGTGCATTTAAATTTTCTTTTTTATTATTTGAAAAATTGTTTATCTTTTTAACCTATTTTTGTAATTTAATTCAATACAGTGATAATACACTGTATACTGGGATGAAAGTGTCAACATGTATCGATATGAAAATCTCAACCTCACAAAGAAATGATAATCTTTTATTCAGGACTTCTGCTTGATTTGAGCGTTCATTAAATAGCAGTGTCTGTGATTTCTGGTTTGTTTCCGTCAGGACGATGAGGTGGTTCTGCAGTGTGTGGCCTGCATTCAGAAGGAGAACCGCAAGTTCTGCCTGAGCGCTGAGGGTTTGGGGAACCGCCTGTGTTACCTGGAGCCCACGTCAGAGGCCAAGGTGAGGAGAACCATCACCACACGAGAAATCACAACCTCAGGCTGCTTTCACATGAGAGAAACGTCATCATTCTGCATGTGACGTAAACATGCATCTGATTCTGCTGGCATGTATATTTTGTGTGTGTTTCTTGTTCTGTGTGTTTGTGTCAAGTGTATTTATAGAGCTGCTGTTTGTGCGATTGTTCGTCTGTTTTTAATTGTGTAAACTGGTCTCACAGTCTGCTCTCATCATCTTTCTCTAGTTTGAGAGATTTGAGCTTTTTTTCATTAATTGAGTAACTGAACCTGAGCTCTTTGTTAAAGGGTTAGTTCACCCAAAAATGAAAATTAGCCCACAAATGACTCACCCCCGAGGCATCCTAGGTGTATATGACTTTCTTCTTTCAGATGAATCCAGTCGGAGTTATATTAAAAATGGTCTTTGATCTTTCAAGCTGTTTAATGCCACTCAGCGGGGGTTGCATGCATCAGTCCGAAATAAGTTAAATAAAAAGCGCCAAGGAAACACTATCATTGCTGTTCATGAGCGCAAGCGCTGCTTTGTTTACAGCGGTAACCAAGGAAACACTGTATCATTGCTGTTCATAAGTGCAGCAGCTGCTTTGTTTACAGCGGTAACCAAGGAAACACTGTATCATTGCTGTTCATAAGCGCAGCGCTGCTTTGTTTACAGCGGTAACCAAGGAAACAAGCAGCTCTGGGAGCATGACGTATGAGGTCGGCGTTGTGCATGGATTTGGCTAATTTTTATGGATGGGCGCTTTTTATTTAACTTCCTTTGGACTGATGCATGCAACACCCGCTGAGTGGCATTAAACAGCTTGAAAGATCAAAGACAATTTTTTATCTAACTCCGACTGGATTCGTCTGAAAGAAGAAAGTCATATACACCTAGGATGCCTCGGGGGCGAGTCATTTGTGGGCTAATTTTCATTTTTGGGTGAACTAACCCTTTAAGGCTCGTTCACACCATGGATGATAACTATAACCATATCTATAACCATAAAGTTTTAGTAATCATTCTCAGAGAATAGTGAGTCCACCGCTACAACTATAGCATGATTTCTTCCATTTGATGAAAGATAAAAACACTGACAGCCAATCAGAATCCACCGACTTTAAAGAGCTTGAACATTTAAAGCGACAGACGACACAACTGCAGAACGCGCTTAAAATATTGCTATGGTCATATCATAGTTATCGCTATAGTTATTGTTATACTTAACATTATAGTTAATATTGTAGTTGTTGTTGCTGTTGTAGTTATCATTATTGTTAAAGTTATTATTTATTATTTTTGTTGTGGTTATCGTTATAGTTATCGCTGTAGTTATAGTTGTTGTTATAGTTATTACATTTATCGTTATAGTTATTGTGGTTATTGTTATAGTTATTGTCTTAGCTATCATAGTTGTTGTGGTTATTGTTGCAGTTATAGTTAATACAGTTATCGTTAAGGCTGGGCGATAGTTCGATAACGATAATTATCGTGATATAATTTTCCTCAATAAAACGATATGAGGAGTTTGATAAATGTTCGATATAATGTTTATGCGCCTACAGTGGAACGAAACCGTGCAACTCATTTGAATCGCGCCACACGGACCATTTATCCGCTTGGATCACATTGCTGTTCATAAGTGCAGCAGCTGCTTTGTTTACAGCGGTAACCAAGGAAACACTGTATCATTGCTGTTCATAAGTGCAGCAGCTGCTTTGTTTACAGCGGTAACCAAGGAAACACTGTATCATTGCTGTTCATAAGTGCAGCAGCTGCTTTGTTCATTATAGTTATCATAACAGTTTTTGTTATAGTTATTGTGGTTATTATAGTTCTGTCAGGACCACTATCGTCAAAATGATAGATACTTAGCATAAAGTTTGGTTTGGCGTTATGGTTCTGTTCTGTGCAAACCTCCCTGCCCATCCATGCAGCCTGTCATGAATGAGCAGGGAGAGCAACAATAATAACCCCCCCAGGGTTAACAGAACAGAACAAGGCAGATATCATTAATGTACTCAATGATATTTAAGTGTAACACTTTATTCAAGATAAAGGAGTCTGATTAGCAAGGAATATCAGAAAGCGAAGTCCTGACTGTGGCGAAAGGTGGAGCTGGGGATGGAGGAGGGTAATTTGCTCCGAAGCAAGCTGAAAAGCTGCTGAATAATACTGAATACAGCTTATATAGGAATGCCGCGATAGGTGTCGTATTCCTATAGGTAGATGTGATCAGCTGAGAATCAGCTGATGCAAGCTTGACTCACGTGACCTGCCAGAACTAACGCTAAAGCTTAATTTATTGTCATAGTCGTAATAGTTGTTGTTGTGGTTAGCGTTGTAGTAATAGTTGTTATATTTATTGTTATAGTTACGGTCATGGTTATAGTTGTCGTTGTGGTTATCATTAATGTCGTCATTATAGTTACCGTTATAGTTAGTGTAGTTGTTGTGGATATCGTTATAGATATTGTTGTAGGTATTATAGTTATCGTTGTGGTTTTTGTTTATAACCTAGTTACCGTTATTTTTATAGTTACCGTTATAGTTGTAGTTATCATAGTTATGACTGTAGTTATCGTCATAGTTATTGTTGGTGTGAAGTTTCTGTGTCGAGCTCATAGATGCGACTAACTGAATTCTTCCACATCGCTCCTCGTTGACTTTAGCGCGCACTTTAGCTTTGTTTGCGTGTTTCTCGTCCTGAGCTGTGGATGGAGACGTGCTCACTGTCCTCACCGGCTTTAGTTCTGATCTCAGAGCCGGATGTGATGGTAATTAGCTGAGACGGGGATGATGTACAGTGGGGCAAAAAAGTATTTAGTCAGCCACCAATTGTGCAAGTTCTCCCACTTAAAAAGATGAGAGAGGCCTGTAATTTTCATCATAGGTATACCTCAACTATGAGAGACAAAATGAGAAAAAAAATCCAGAAAATCACATTGTAGGATTTTTAAAGAATTTATTTGCAAATTATGGTCGAAAATAAGTATTTGGTCAATAACAAAATTTCATCTCAATACTTTGTTATAATATACCCTTTGTTGGCAATGACAGACGTCAAACGTTTTCTGTAAGTCTTCACAAGGTTTTCACACACGGTCTCGCGCTGCTGCTTTGGCTTCGTTGAGCGTTTTCTATTCTTATGAGAAGCGTCGCTCCTCAGGGAGAAAGAGAACTAATGATCCACTTTCACAGCTGATGAGCTGAGCGCTTAAAACACTTCAGCAGGACTCGCTCATGATCGATGACTGTTAGACGATAAACACATGTACATGCACCCAAACCTTTCTCAAGACCTTTGATCGCAAATTCAGTAGTTTAACAACACATTCCCATATTAATGATTCTCTGATGTTCGTTAATGATCACATGACATGCAGCTAAACAAATGAAATATTTAGTGTTTCATTTTCATTAGTTTTTATTTTAATCTTATATTTTTATGAATTAATTGTCAGTAAGTGTTTTATTTTGTTTTTATTTTAAAAGTATTTCATTTTAAGTGTTTTATCTTGATTTGTTTTATATTAAGTGTATTTATTTTAATTTTATTTTGTTATGAGTGAATTGTTTTATTTGTTTTGTTTTTATTGTAAAAAGTTTTATTTTTATGAAATAATTGTTATTGTTTTGCTTTTATTTTAAATTGATTTTAATTGTATATTTTATGAATTAATAATTAGTTTTATTTTGATTGTTTTTTATTTAAAATTTATTTATTTTAATTTCATTTTTTTTAGGAGTTAATAGTGTTTTATTTTACATTTTTATTTTAATTGTAAATTTGTATGAATTAATTAAGTGTTTTATTTATAGTTTTTTTGTTTATTTTAATTTGATATTTTTATGAATTAAGTGTTTCATTGTAATTTATTTTAAAAATGTTTATTTTAATTTTAGATTTTTATGAATTAATAGTTTTATTTCGATTTTTTGATTTTAAAAGATTTGATTTGAAATTTATTTTAATTTTACATTTTGATTTACTACTGTTAATCATTGCAGAATGTGTGCACAGACTTTATTTTTATAATAATATAATATTAATTAATTTATGTACTTACAATATTTTGTTGTGTATTTTAATTTGTCTGGTAATCAAATGCAGGCATAAAACATTAATTGAATTTATATTTTATTAAAATGAAAATTAAACAAACCCTTTAATTTTTTTAACCCTTTAAACAAAGTCTTGCACAACAGAGGTTTACTGTTCAAACTAAAGCATGGAAGAAAAATGGTGTGATTGTTCCCTTAAAAAATAAGTTTTTTAACGTATGGATTTATGAACAACATGCATTGATATGTAGAAGCTCTGGCTCGTTTGTATCGTAGAGCTGCTCCTCATGTGATGAACTATATATGTATATATATAGTTTTTATAATAACCCTGGTGAGTTTACAGGGCCAAAGCAACTAGTTCAGAAGTGCGACTGCTGGAAAGAATCTCTTGAAGGTTCTTCCGCAGGTCGTGTCCTAATAACAAAGAGCTGAAGCTCTGAGAAAGTTTCTCCAGCAGACCTGGATTACCTGGACATCGTGATCCACTTTCATGAGTGTTTGTTTGCTGTTCTCCAGTAAAGGAGGCCAGTGTGCTGTTGGATGTGCTTCATTTATCTTCTCATTGCTCACCTCATACTGTCAGCGGGATCTTCTGGCCTCTTTGGCTTCAATCCCAAACCTGCGCCGAACACGAGAGCGGCTCTAAATCACACTCGAACCTTCAGTTTCCTTCTGCATAACGAACTCTAGTTCATTCTCTGAACACTTATGGATGCCGGGTTATTAGAGGGTCTTGCAGTTATTTCATGTTTTAAAGTACACATTTTCACAGTCATGTTTTGTTGTGGTTAAAGTGCAAGAAAGATCTGATGCTCAAACATGCATGATATTTACCAAAGTTTATTTAGCTGAAAAATGAAACTGAGAGTAAAGTTTATTTAATAACTATATAATTAAATTTGCACGCAGGGTTGCACGCAGGGTTATTATAGTTAACTAAAACTAAAGCTGAAACTAAAATAAAAAAAATATTAGAAATAAAATAAACAAAAACGGAAATTAAGTAAAATATAAACAACTTTATTTCAGCTAGTTTCTGATTTTAATTTGTTTTAACTTAGCTAAAATTTACTAAAGTAACTATTTTAAAAACTAAACTAAAACTGAAATTAAAAATAATATATATAATAAAAATATACATAAATAATATAATATTTAAATAAGTAATATATATATATATATATATATAAAATAAACAATTATATTTTATATATATTTAAATATATAAATAACAAAATCAGCAAAATTACTAAAACTTTAACTAAAATTAAAATATTAATAAAAACTATAATAATATCTCAATGATACTAAAGTAACACTGTTTGTACAAAAAAATTAATTGACCAAAAAAAATCCACTCTTTAATGATATATCAATTTTTGTTGAAATATAAACATTTAAACAGTGGCTGTACTAAATCTTGTATTCATGACAGATTTATTCAAATAATGAAAGCAAAAGTGGAACGAATATTTCCTTCAAAACTGTTCCGACCGAAACGGTAAATTAATTTTTGCCTGAATATTTTTGTTTGCTGAAAACTACTACTTGCACACTCAGAGTTTTGTATTTTGCACATAATATTAAGTCTAGATGAATATATAAAAAACTATATATTGTAGTTCTAAAGAGATAATGCAGGGTTTTCTTGTAGCTCAAGCAGTAAAACATGGTGCTTGCAACGCCAAGGTCATGGGTTCGATTCCGTGCATGAACTGAGAGGAATGAGTGCATTCAGTGCTTTGGTGAAAGCGTCTGTCAAATGCATGAATGTCAGTGTAGTTTCAGTAATTCAGCACTACTGTGTGTTCATGTGCGTCTAAATAGAAATTAAGAGGAATCATGTGTTTTTATGCATTTATCTTAATCATTGTGTTTTGGGTTTTCAGTGGCTGTGAAATGAAAATGTGCCGTTTTTTTGCGTGTGATTTCTTTGTTATATTGTGTGTGTGTTTCAGTATGTTCCTCCAGATCTGTGCATCTGTAGTTTTGTGCTGGAGCAGTCGCTGTCTGTCCGCGCGCTGCAGGAGATGCTCGCCAAAACCGGACAAAACAACGACGTACGTATGAAAACACCCCAAACACAGATGAACAATCAGCATCAATATTGTGATGTGAAGCCGTGGGTTTAAAGGTGGGGTAAGCGGTTTTTCAAAAACGCTTTATAAAACTGATTTGGGCCGAATAGCAAAACAAACATGTAGCCAATCAGCAGTAAGGGGCGTGTCTACTCATGTGGAGGAGAGAGAGTTCAGTGCACACATTAGCCGAGCCGAGCGACAGAAAGCTAGAGATGGCGGATAAAAAAACAAAAGAGAAAAACGTCTGCAGAACTTGAGTCTGAGAACTCAAGGAGCGAAGGCCTGCGATCGGACGCCGAGGTTGCTTTGTTTCTTCTCGATCGGTGAGTAACACCGTGTCTGCGGCGCATCACCTAAAGTCTGTCTACACTGGACACGACAAAGCGACCGTTGAAAATCATTTGATAGAACGCAGCAGCATTTTGATGTCACGCCGCATCCAGTGTAGACCATAGATATGTGTATATATCTATGGTGTAGACAGCATCATTGATTATAATGAGTTCTATAGTATTTTGTCGCGCCGCGCCACTCGCGTCTGGTGTAGACACGGTGTAACATTGGTTTTGCTTGGTTTCACAGAACTAATCCATTGCCTGGGTTGCGTACGTGTGTGTGGGGTGGAGCTATCAAAATAGGGGCGAGACCCTTTTGGGGTATAGGGCGTGTTTGTTTTGGTGATTTCAAATGTCAACATTGGCTACCAGAAATCACTTACCCCACCTTTAACTAGCAGTGATTAATTTGCTTTGGTCAGAATATCTTGTGTTCAGTAATAAACGAAGCTGTCAGAACAAACTCTCATCCAGGAGCTTGGGTTTCTGTGAGCCGGTCTGATGTGAAGACCAGTGACGTGCACTAGTTTAAATACATATTTCATTTTTGCTGGCTCAGTCAGGCCATTCGATTTTTTTACTGAACTTACAAATATATGACAGTTAGTTTGGAAAATGAATGTAATATTACATCTGAAAAAGTATATATATATTTATATATTCATTAAATAAAATGTATATTCCTTACTTGAAATAAATAAATTGAACAAATAAATTTAAACTCGTTTTATTTCAGCTATTATATTATATATTCATTACTTGAAATAAAATAAAATTTAACCTCAAGTAAACATCCTCCTACATAGTTCAAGTGGTTTGTAAAATGAATGCATAATTTTTTTAATATATTTTATATTTATAGAGTAATCTGAGGTTCAGGGTCTCGGTGTTGATAGTCTGCGGGCGGTTTAGTCGCACCAGCATCAGTCTGTAGGTCTGTAGTGTCTCTTCATGATCTGCTCGAAGCTGCAGGGCTTTTGTTTAAAGGTCAGACATCTTTAAGGTCCAGCCGACGCTGCTTTTGCCCCCCGTGGATCATAAAGGTCTCCTCATCGGCTGATGACCTTCGGTCTCCTGGAGTGTGTTTGCCATCGCTGGACAGGGTTGAGAGAAATCACTGGGATAGATGTTTTAATGGTCAAAACATATATGCTAAATATATGTTGTAAACAGTGAAGCTCAATGAAATATATTTTTGAAATATGTATTTTTTTGCTGCGTGGGAAATGTGTATAATGTTAATTTCACATGGTGTATCTGTTGTGTAATGATGAGTGTTTATCATCAAAAGCAAACGTCTCAAGCTGTTTTCTGTTGTTTCTTCACGCCTCCCGCAGCAGTTCATTAGAAAGGTGAGTGATTCTCACTGTCATCATGTTGTGATTTGTGTGTGTCTGATGATGGAGTGACTGTAATCGCTGTGTTTTCAGGCGGCTCAGAGCGGAGGACACCGGACGTTACTGTACGGTCACGCTGTGCTCCTCAGACACTCCTTCAGCAGGATGGTTCGTCAGCGTCATCCTCCATCAGATCAGTCTGTTTCTGCCACGGGATAAAAAATCTAAAAGCTATAGAGACCTTTTCTCACGTTTCTGAGAAAAAAAGGTCAGAACTGCCAGATATAAACTCAGAATTGTGAGTTTTAAAATTAAGAATTGCGGCATTTTAAATAAAAAAAATCATGAGATTTCAAATGAAGAATTGCGAGATTTCAAATTAAAAGTAATGAGATTTCAAATGAAGAATTGTACGATTTTAAATTAAGAATTGCGAGATTTCAAATGAAGAATTTTAAGAATTCAAATGAAGAATTGCGAGATTTCAAATTAAAAATCATGAGATTTCAAATGAAAGATTGCGAGATTTCAAATGAAGAATTCAAATGAAGGATTGCGAGATTTTAAATTAAGAATTGTAAGAATTCAAATGAAGAATTGCGAGATTTCAAATTAAAAATCATGAGATTTCAAATGAATTGCGAGATTTCAAATAAAAAATCATGAGATTTCAAATGAAGAATTGCAAGATTTTAAATAAATCATGAGATTTTAAATGAAAAATTGATATTTAAAATTAAGAATGGAGAGATTTAAAATAAAAAATCTAAAGATTTAAAATTTAAAATTACAAGATATAAACTGAATTGCGAGATTTCAAATGAAAAATCATGAGATTTCAAATGAAAAATCATGAGATTTAAATTAAAATGAAAAATCATGAGATTTAAAATTAAGAATTGCAAGATTTTAAATAAAAAATTATGAGATTTCAAATGAAGGATTGCGAGATTTCAAATGAAAAATCATGAGATTTCAAATGAAGAATTGCGAGATTTCAAATGAAGAATTTTAAGAATTCAAATGAAGAATTGCGAGATTTCAAATTAAAAATCATGAGATTTCAAATGAAAGATTGCGAGATTTCAAATGAAGAATTTTAAGAATTCAAATGAAGAATTGCGAGATTTCAAATTAAAAATCATGAGATTTCAAATGAATTGCGAGATTTCAAATGAAGAATTGCAAGATTTTAAATAAAAAATTATGAGATTTCAAATGAAGGATTGCGAGATTTCAAATTAAAAATCATGAGATTTCAAATGAAGGATTGCAAGATTTCAAATAAATCATGAGATTTTAAATGAAAAATTGATATTTAAAATTAAGAATTGAGAGATTTAAAATAAAAAATCTAAAGATTTAAAATTAAAAATGTGTGAAATTTTCAAAATTAAGAATTGCGAGATTTAAAATTAAAAATTACAAGATATAAACTGAATTGCGAGATTTCAAATGAAAAATCATGAGATTTCAAATGAAAAATCATGAGATTTAAATTAAAATGAAAAATCATGAGATTTAAAATTAAGAATTGCAAGATTTTAAATTAAAAATCATGAAATTTAAAATTAAGAATTGCAAGAAATAAACTCTGAATTGCGAGTTTTAAAATGAAAAATTGTGAGATTATAAATTAAAAATCATGAGATTTAAAATAAAGACTTGCGAGATTTCAAATGAAGAATTCTGAGATTGTATCTTGCAATTCTGACTTTCAGAATTGCGAGATATAAAAATATGTGAGATAAGAAAAAGAAAAATCTCAATTATTATTATTTTTTTATCCTGTGGTGGAAAAAAGCTTCCGTAGTTTGACTTTCTGCAGGGTGTGTGAGAGTTGAATGTTTTCTGTCGCAGTATCTGACCTGTTTGAAGACGTCGCGCTCGATGACGGATAAACTGTCGTTCGATGTGGCGATGTGGGAAGACTCGACAGGTGAAGCATGATTGTTCAGGCTGAAGGTGAAAGTCTGACACATCAGCAGCTGATGATCCGATGATCCATGTTCTCAGGCGAGGCCTGCTGGTGGACCATTCATCCCGCGTCTAAACAGAGATCAGAGGGGGAGAAGGTGCGTATCGGAGATGATCTCATACTCGTCAGCGTCTCATCGGAGCGATATCTGGTGAGTGTCAAGTACACTAAACATTACGTTTGATTTTCTTCAGGTGTGAATATATCGATCTAAATTATTTATGTTTTTTTTTTATTTCCATGGCTACTAAGCTTTTAATTATAGTTTAAATTATCATTATTATTATTGTTATTAATAATAATAATATTAATACTATTTTTAATCATTCATTTAAATTCAATTACATTTTTGTATTTATTGAGTTAACTTTAATTGTATTTTTGTATATTTATTATTTTATGATCTTGTATTCATTATGTACTTTATTTTATAGTTTAGAATACAATTTATTTGTTTATTAAATTGATGCTATTTTAAAGATCATTATTTTGTGTATTTGGTGTAGCAGAATATGTTGACATGCTTTAATGTTCAAAAAACACATTATTTTTCAAATACTGTA
>NW_015506328.1:439845-441279 GCF_001515645.1 Sinocyclocheilus grahami | reverse complement strand
TGTTGTGTGTCACCGCAGTTAAATCAGTGTCTATCATGATAAAACCTTAATATCACACCTATATAATGAGTTTGGACATTTTAGAGAAATGCTTAATAAATGCACTGTAACTAAACCCATTAGATTTTAGCCGACTAAATTTACTGTAGATTTAGTCGACTAAAATCTAATGATATGTGTCCCTGCAGCACAGAAGCAGTGTTGAGTCGCTGGGGGATATTTGTAGCAATAGCCAACAATACATTGTATGGGTCACAATTATACATTTCTCTTTTATGCCAAAAATCATTAGGATATTACGTAAAGATCATGTTTCATGAAGATATTTTGTAAATTTCTTACCGTAAATATATCAAAACTTAATGTTTGATTAGTAATATGCATTGCTAAGAACTTCATTTGAACAACTTTAAAGATGATTTTCTCAATATTTAGATTTTTTTGCACCCTCAGATTCCAGATTTCCAAATATTGTCCGATCCTAACAAACCATACATCAATGGAAAGATTATTTATTCAGCTTTCAGATGATGTATACATCTCAATTTCGAAAAATGGACCCTTATGACTGGTTTTGTGGTTCAGGGTCACATATTTAGTCATCTAAAACTAGACTAAAACTAAAAACAATTCGGATGACTAAAATATGACTGAAACTAAATGGCATTTTAGTCAAAAGACTATGACTAAAAATAGAAAAAAATTTGCTGTCAAAATTAACACTGGCACCTGGTCTCCGCAGCATCTGTCCATATCCAACGGCAGCATCCAGGTGGATGCATCCTTCATGCAAACGCTGTGGAACGTCCATCCCACCTGTTCAGGGAGCAACGTGGAGGAAGGTCGGTGGCTCTTAGTGCTGTTTAAGTCACTTATAACTAGTACTAGTACTGATAGTGACATGATGAGCCTCTAACAGTTAGTATTAAAGTTATGTGTGTGTATCGTCGTTTAAAACGTCATTTGATTTACCTGACTGCTCATCATGCTTTTTTTCTTTCGTCCTATAGGATACCTTCTTGGCGGTCATGTGATGCGTCTCTTTCACGGGCACGACGAGGTTCTGACGATCCCGGGATCTGATCAGAGTGAAGAAGAGCAGAGGTAGAAACCTTCATCTCGCCACTCAAATGTTAATATCAGTGAGATACTAATGTAGTTTTTATTAGAATTCTTTTTTATTTTCTGTTTTCATTTTAGTTAAAGTTTTAGTCATTTTGTTGTTGTTTTCTTTTTTTCAGGTTCATTATTAGTTTATGTACTATATATATATATCTATATATATATAATTATTATTTCAGTTTTAGTACGTTAACCTAAATGTTTTAATTTAATTTGGTTATATTCTATTTTAATTGGTAATAATATACATGCATATATATATATATATATATATATATATATATATATATATATATATAGAGAGAGCGAGAA